>NW_027364747.1:0-180529 GCF_046119375.1 Phyllobates terribilis
CTTTTGGCAGTGTGGACAGGTGCCAAGTCCTGCTGGAGAATGAAATTTCCTTCTACCAAATTTTGTTAGAAAAGTGAAGCATGAAGTGCTCTTAATTTCCTGGTAGATGGCTGTGCTGACTTCAGTCTGGATAAAACACAGTAGACCTACACCAGCAGATGACATGGCTCCCCAAACCATCACTGATTGTGGAAACTTCACACTAGACCTCAAGCAGCTTGGATTGTGTGCCTCTTCACTTTTCTTCCAGACTCTGGGACCTTGATTTCCAAATGAAAATTGGAACGCTGGGACCCTCTGCTGTGTGTCAATGACTGCCTTCTGCGTTCAAGTCAGCAGTCTTCCCTATGATTGTGGAGCCTACTTAAACAGACTAAAGGCCCCGTCACACTAAGCGATGCAGCAGCGATCCCGACAACGATACGACCTGTCAGGGATCGTTGCTGCATCGCTAATACATCGCTGGTGAGCTGTCAAACAGGCAGGCTCACCAGCGATGAGGGGAGCAGCGATATCGTGGAAAGAATCGTTCCACGATGTCCTGCTCCCGTTACCAGCCTGCTGCTTAAGCAGGAGCAGGCTGGTAACTATGGTAAATATCGGGTTACTAAGTGCGCGTGTGCCCCTAGTAACCCGCTGTTTACCATGGATACCACTGTGCTACGGTGCGCTGGAGCCTCCGCTCAACGTAGCAGAGTGGTATCTATGGTAAACAGCGGGTTACTGAGTGCGCGCGTGCCCCTAGTAACCCGATATTTACCATGGTTACCAGCCAGATCGTTGGTCCCGCTGGTCACACACAGCGATGTGTGCTGGCCAGCGGGAGGCCAACGACCAAAAAATGGTCCAGGACACTTTGCAACGATCAGCGACCTCACAGCAGGGGCCTGATCGTTGCAAAGTGTCACACATAGCGACATCGCTGGTGAGGTCGCTGGTGAGTCACCAAAACCGTGACACAGCAGCGATCTCGCTAGCGATATCGCTTAGTGTGACGGGGCCTTAAGGGACCTAAACGCTTAGGAAGCCTTTGCAGGTGTTTTTTGTTAATTCTTTTAATTTACTGAGATAATTACTTACGTGTTTTCATTGGCTTTAACCCATAATAATCAACATTAACAGAAATAAACACAAATAAGTCACTCTGTTTGTAATGACTCTACATAATATGAGTTTCACTTTTTGGATTGAAGAACTGAAATAAATTTACTTTTTGATATTCTAATTTAGTGAGATGCACATGTATGTGTATATATACACTGCTCAAAAAAATAAAGGGAACACTTAAACAACACAATGTAACTCCAAATCAATAAATCTTCTGTGAAATCTACCTGTCCAGTAATGAAGCAACACTGATCTGATTGTGAATCAATTTCTCCTGCTGTTGTGCAAATGGAACAGACAACTGGTAGAAATAGGCAATTAGCAAGATACTCCCTATAAAAGAGTGGTTCTGCAGGTGGTGACCACAGACCATTTCTCTGTTCTCATCCTTTTTGGCTGTTGTTTTGGTCACTTTTTCATTTTGCCATTGCTCTCATCCCTAGAGGTACCGTAGCATGAGGCGGTATCTACAGTACAACCCACAGAAGTTGCTCAGGTAGTGCAGTTCATCCAGGATGGCACATCAATGCGAGCTGTGGCAAGAAGGGTAGCTGTGTGTGTCAGCACAGTGTCCAGAGCATGGAGCAGATACCAGGAGATGTGGAGGGAGCCATAGGATTGCAACAACCCAGCAGCAGGACCGTTACCTCCTCCTTTGTGCAAGGAGGAACAGGAGGAGCTCTGCAAAATGACCTCCAGCAGTTCACAGATGTCCATGTGTCTGCACAAACGGTTAGAAACCGACTCCATGAGGGTGGTATGAGGGCCCGACGTCCACAGATGGGGGTTGTGCTCACAGCCCAACACCGTGCAGGACGCTTTGCATTTGCCAGAGAACACCAGGATTGGCAAAGTCGCCACTGGCGCTCTGTGCTCTTCACAGATGAAAGCAGGTTCACACTGAGCACATGTGACAGACGTGACAGATTCTGGAGACGCCATGGAGAGAGATCTGTTGCCTGCAACATCCTTCAGCATGACTGGTTTGGCTGTGGGTCAGTAATGATGTGGGGTGGCATTTCTTTTGAGGGCCGCACAGCCCTCCATGTGCTCGCCAGAAGTAGCCTGACTGCCATTAGGTACCAAGATGAGATCCTCAGACCCCTTGTGAGACCATATGCTAGTTCAGTTGGCCCTGGGTTCCATCTAATGCAGGACAATGCCAGACCTCATGTGGCTTGAGTGTGTCAGCAGTTCCTGCAAGATGAAGGCATTGAAGCTATGGACTGGCCCGCCCATTCCCCAGACCTGAATCTGATTGAGCACATCTGGAACATCATGTCTCGCTCCATCCACCAATGTCACGTTGCACCACAGACTGTCCAGGAGTTGGCAGATGCTGTAGTCCAGGTCTGGGAGGAGATCCCACAGGAGACCATCCGCAACCTCATCCGGACCATGCCTAGGCGTTGTAGGGAGGTCATACAGGCACGTGGAGGCCACACACAATACTGAGCCTCATTTTGACTTGTTTTAAGGACATTATATCAAAGATGATACAACGAGTAATCAGTTAGGAAAAGACACTGTAGTGCTGTCATACATGTATATGTTTTATAAAGCAAAAGAAAATAGTATATAAGAAGAGTTTAAGTGAAAAAATATACAACGTATACCTCAGATATATTGTGTTCAGGAAAGCTACTGTTTACTCGTTGTATCATGAAATGATGTGTTTATATGTTATAAAATATGACATTGTTTCTGTATAGATCCTCATCCCTGATGAAAATCATGTTATGATTGAAACCATCGTCGGATTTTTTCTTTTGGATCAAATGAATAAAAGGATCTTCTTTTTGCATATTATCTCCTTGTCTTCCAGGATAGTATATTATATATTGGACATCTTTTTCCTGAGCACCAGAATATTATCGGTTGAACACAGCCTTATCCTCTATTATTACCATCATTTTATAGACGGTCATCTTGGCTAGCTCATACATAAATATGACTTGTAACTATGTAGTATATGATTTGTTACACAGAGTCCCGTCAAGTCACTGCTTAGTTATTGTTTTGCTCCAAAAAATCAACATTTTAATTTTTATTCAAGGACAGAAATCCTTAAAGAAGTCGTCCTCTACTTTCACATTGATGCCCCATCCGTAGGGCATCAACAATTAAAAACACAAGAAATGCACTGTACAAGACCACAACATTATACTCTCATGGTCAATCCTCAATTCATATTATAATTAAAATATCGCAGAATGCAAAAATACCCCACAGCAAACCCAAGACAGTATATCAATGCCAAAGTAGTGGACAACCCCTTTAACTGTATTGACTGAACAGTACCATTATATGCCACCATAACATTACTAAATATGTAACTGTAACGAATACTGCCATATAGCTAGTAAATTATAAAATAATACTTTTCTAACATGACTTTAGCACCACCATACTGTAACTGAAAAGCAACATCATATTGTGACTTGATTGCTTGGGGGCTCAGCAGTTGGATCCCCAGCAATCAGTATGTTGTCACTTAATTCTAATTCTCATATAGAAGTTGGCTAAACCTATAATTTGGTCTTGAATCGGTTGACTATCTAATGTCTGTGGGGGCAGGGCTGATTGTAGCTTTTTTGTTGCCAGACGTGAATATTCAAGTGTCACTGCTCCCAGCAGTTCAATATAAACCTGTAATGAATAGACACAATTCCATCATTGTTTTTTTTGGAGTTTTGCTTTTAAGATATTGATTGTGTGGTAAAAGTGACATGTGAACATGATTCTGCAGGTCATTGCAATTACAGCAGTACCAAACTATCATAGATTTTTACTTTTTGTAAAAAAAAAATGAAGATTTGGTTTGTGATGCCATTTTTGAAGACCTGTTATATTTTTATTCTTCTGTTCATAGAGCTATGTGAGGGCTGTTTCTTGCTTTGTAAGTTGAAATATTTATTGAAATCAATTCAGAGTGCAGAGAACATTTTGATGGCTTTTTGCTGCATTTTTAGGTGTGAAAAAGCAGTTCTATTACTTTTTTTCTCTGTACTGTATGGCTAGGTTGACACATGTTGGGTTTTTCAGTGTTTTTTGCTGCAGATTTTTATGCAAATTTTCAGCTGCATTTTGCAGTACCAGCAAAGTCTATAAGAAACCAGAATTCTCTATTCACACATCTTTTTTTTGCGTAATTTGGGCCTTGGTTGGGTTTTGGAAAATAGAGCATGTCACTTCTTTTAGCGTTTTTCCACCCATAGGAAGTAATGGGTGGGGAAAAAAATGCTGAAAAAACGCAGGTAACGTTTTTTCAGCGGTTTTGATGGCAAAATAGAATGGGGTTCTTTTTTCACAGAACTTTATGTACATGCATAAATAGAGTGTGGGGTTTTTACTCACTTGGGTGTGTCAGGAGGCAAACAGGAAGCATTTTCCTTTAAATGTTCGTGTCAGTTTATTACTTCATAAACCAGGCAAAAGCAAAGGAATACAAACATCCTTTAGTTCAGGCAAAAACAAAGTAAAGAGTCCTTAAGGCAAAGTTTCTGCTTAGCCAGTCGTGTGGGCACACAGGCTGGATAGCATCCCGTTCTCTGGCTCAGTCAGGAGACCACAATACACAAGAGGCCTACTCCCTCCAAACACACAGACCATGTGCCAAACAACGGTCTCCATTTTATAGCTTAACCACACCCAGAGGTGAGGTATGTGGCTAGCTAGACCCGCCCATCTCTCCAACTACCCGTAACCCGGGCCAAACAGTCTTATTAGTGCTTATGTGCACTAGAGCAACATTCTGGGTTATGTCACAGAGGACAGACATCTCTTTGATACATACCTCCCATCAACTATGTGTTCATTAGCTACCTTACATACCTCCCCCTCTGCCTATTTCAGTGGGGCTTGGCACCTTCTACTACTTGACAAGGGATTCTCGAGAGGGCATCGGCATTACCATGTACAGTTGTGCTCAAAAGTTTACATACCTCGGCAGAATTTTTGCTTTCTTGGCCTTGTTTCAGACAATATGAATGATAACAAAAAAACTTTTTCTCCACTCATGGTTATTGTTTGGGTGAAGCCATTTATTGTCAAACTACTGTGTTTTCTCTTTTTAAATCTTAATAACAACCAAAAACATCCAAATGACCCTGATCAAAAGTTCACATACCCTGGTGATTTTGGTCTTTTAACATGCACAGAATTTGTCACAAATGGGTTTGAATGGCTACTAAAGGTAACATCCTCACCTGTGACCTGTTTGCTTGTAATCAGTATGTGTGCATAAAAGCTGAGTGAGTTTCTGGGATCCAGACAGACTCTTGCATCTTTCATTCAGCCACTGACGTTTGTGGATTGTGAGTTATGGGGAAAGCAAAAGAATTGTCAATGCATCTATGGGAAACGGTAGTTAACTGTATAACACAGGAAAGGAACACAAAGAGATATCCAGGGAATTGATAATGCCAGTCAGCAGCATTCAAACTGTGATTAACAAATGGATAATCAGGGGCTTTGTAAAAACCAAGCCACGGTCAGGTAGACCAACAAAAATTTCGGCCACAACTGCTAGGAAAATTGTTCGGGATGCAAAGAAAAACCCACAAATAATAGCTGAAATTCAGCACTCTCTGAAAACTAGCGGTTTGGCTGTTTCAAGATGTACAATAAGGAGGCACTTGAAGAAAAGTGGACTGCCGGGTTGAGTCACCAGAAGAAATCCATTACTGCGCAAATGCCATAAAGTATCTCGCCTACAATACGCCAAACAGCAAAGAGACAAACCTCAAAACTTCTGGACCAAGGTAATTTGAAGTGATGAGACCAAAATTGAACTCTTTGACCACAACCATAAACGTTACATTTGGAGATAGGTCAACAAGGCCTATGATGAAAGGAACACCATTCCTACTGTAACGCATGGAGGTAGCTAGCTGATGTTTTGGGGATGTGAGAGCTACAAAGGCACAGGAAACTTGGTAAAAGTTGAAGGAAAGTTGAATGCAGCACCTTATCATAAAATACTAGAGGCAAATTTGCACTCATCAGCCCGGAAGCTGCGCATGGGAGGTACTTGGACGTTCCAACATGACAATGATCCAAAACACAAGGCCAAGTCGACCTGTCATTGGCTACTGCAGAACAAAGTGAAGATTCTGGAGTGGCCATCTCAGTCTCCTGACCTCAATATCATTAAGCCTCTCTGGGGAGATCTGAAACGCACAGTTCATGCTAGATAACCCAGGAATTTACAGGAACTGGAGGCTTTTTGCCAAGAAGAATGGGCAGCTTTACCATGTGAGAACATAAAGAATCTCATCCACAACTACCACAAAAGACTTCAAGCTGTCATTGATGGTAGGGGGGGGCAATACACGGTATTAAGAACTGGGTTATGTGAACTTTTGATCAGGGTCATTTGGATGTTTTTGGTTGTCATTAAGATTTAAAAAGAGAGCACAGTAGTTTGACAATAAGTGGCTTCACCCAACCAATAACCATGAGTGGAGAAAAAGTTTTTTTGTTATCATTCATATTCTCTGAAACAAGGCCAAGTAAGCAAAAATTTTGCCGGGGTATGTAAACTTTTGAGCACAACTATAGCTTCGCTGCTCTATGTTCTACCTGGAAGTTGAAATCCTGTAGGGCTAAAAACCAGCGGGTGACCCTAGCGTTTTTTCCTTTTTTTCCCCTTCATTCATCTGAGTGGGGCATGGTCGAATACAAATCTAAACTTTCGTGCGATAGTACCGTAACGTGTCCACCACCCACTTTATGGCCAAGCACTCTTTCTCTATGATAGAATAATTTTTCTCGCATGAGTACAGCTTCCCACTCAGGTAGAGAACAGGGTGCACCTCCCTGTGTATCTCCTGGGAAAGGACTGCTCCTAATGTGACATCTGATGTTTCTGTTTGGAGTATAAATTTTTTCTTGAAGTTTGGGGCAACCAGAACCGGTTGCCTACACAGAGCCACTTTCATTTCTTGAAAGGCCGTCTCCGCCTCTACAGTCCATTTGGCCATGGCTCATTTTGTTCCCTTAATGAGATCAGTCAGGGGTGCGGCCATCATGACGAAGTTTGGGATGAACCTCCTGTAGTATCGCACGATTCCCAGAAAGGTTCTAACTTGCTTCCTCGACAGTGGTTTCGGCCAAGCTTGGATTGGTTCCAATTTAGTGATTTGGGGTTTGATCTCGCCTCTACTCACTACATATCCCAGGTATTTGACTACTACTTTCCCCATGGCACAATTTTTTCAGATTTATTGACAACCCCGCCTTCTTTCGAGCATCAAACACCACCTGGACCTTTTCCAGATGACTTTTCCAGTCCAGTTTGCAATATCATCCAGGTACAGTTAGGTGCATATATATTTGGACAGAGACAACATTTTTCTAATTTTGGTTCTAGACATTACCACAATGAATTTTAAACAAAACAATTCAGATGCAGTTGAAGTTCAGACTTTCAGCTTTCATTTGAGGGTATCCACATTAAAATTGGATGAAGGGTTTAGGAGTTTCATCTCCTTAACATGTGCCACCCTGTTTTTAATAGGACCAAAAGTAATTGGACAATTGACTCCAAGGCTATTTCATGGACAGGTGTGGGCAATCCCTTTCTTATGTCATTTTCAATTAAGCAGATAAAAGGCCTGGAGTTGATTTGAGGTGTGCAGCTTGCATTTGGAAGGTTTTGCTGTGAAGTAAACATGCGGTCAAAGGAGCTCTCCATGCAGGTGAAACAAGCCATCCTTAGGCTATGTGCCCACGATGCAGAAATGAAGCAGAAAATTTCTGCAGCATTTCTGCATCTCCCTGGCAGAAAAAACGCATGCAGATTGTGCATGCGTTTTTCCTGCCAGGGACATGCGGAAATGAAGCGTTGTTCATTTGCATTTCCGCATGCGGGTGTCAAGCGCTTTCCAAGTGATTTTAGCATCACTTGGAAAGTGCTTGACAACTAGGTCACACTATATAAATCCATGCAACCGGCATGGATTTATATAGTGTGACCGTAAAGAATGTTAAAAATAAAAAATAAATCTTTACTTACCTTCCGATGGCCCCTGGTGTCTTGCTGCGCTCATGTGCTGGCTGCCGGCACATCGCGGGACACTGTACTGAAGGATCTGCCGTGACATGACTGCCCTTCGCGATCTGCTCGCTAGCACAGGGAAGGAGTCCGGGGGCCGTCGGAAGGTGAATATAATCTTTATTTTTTATTTTATTCTTTTTTTTTACAAGTTTTATGGTACCTGGGTCCGGAGGAGAGTCTCCTCTTCTCCACACCCGGGTACCATCCGCACATTAGAACGCATGGAATGCGCATGTACAGATGCAGTGATGCGTTTTTCATGCTTTCTAATGCAAGTCAATGGCAGCGAAAACGCAGCGCTTCCGCAAAATTAATGGACATGCTGCGGATTTTTGAGCGCAGCATAAACGCTGCGGAAAAATCCACAGCATGGGCATTGAAAGTGCGGAATTGCATTGGTGACCATGAGGGAAGGTTTCCCAAGCGTTTACGCTGCGGAAATTGCGCAGTGTAAATGCTTGAAAAACGCATCGTGGGCACACAGCCTTAAGCTGCAAAAACAGAAAAAAAAAACATCCGAGAAATTGCTACAATATTAGGAGTGGCAAAATCTACAGTTTGGTACATCCTGAGAAAGAAAGAAAGCACTGGTGAACTCATCAATGCAAAAAGACCTGGGCGCCCACGGAAGACAACAGTGGTGGATGATCGCAGAATAATCTCCATGGTGAAGAGAAACCCCTTCACAACAGCCAACCAAGTGAACAACACTCTCTAGGAGGTAGGCGTATCAATATCCAAATCTACCATAAAGAGAAGACTGCATGAAAGTAAATACAGAGGGTTCACTGCACGGTGCAAGCCACTCATAAGCATCAAGAATAAAAAGGCTAGACTGGACTTTTCTAAAAAACATCTAGAAAAGCCAGCACAGTTGTGGAAGAACATTCTTTGGACAAATTAAACCAAGATCAATCTCTACCAGAATGATGGAAAGAGAAAAGTATGGCGAAGGCATGGTATAGCTCATGATCCAAAGCATACCACATAATCTGTAAAACACTGCGGAGGCAGTGTGATCGCTTGAGCATGCATGGCTGCCAGTGGCACTGGGTCACTAGTGTTTATTGATGATGTGACACAGGACAGAAGCAGCCGAATGAATTCTGAAGTATTCAGAGCCATACTGTGTGCTCAGATCCAACCAAATGCAGCCAAACTGATTGGTCGTCGTTTCAGACTACAGATGGACAATGACCCAAAACATAAAGCCAAAGCAACCCAGGAGTTTATTAAAGCAAAGAAGTGGAATATTCTTGAATGGCCAAGTCAGTCACCTGATCTCAACCCAATTGAGCATGCATTTCACTTGTTAAAGACTAAACTTCAGACAGAAAGGCCCACAAACAAACAGCAACTGAAAACCACCGCAGTGAAGGCCTGGCAGAGCATCAAAAAGGAGGAAACACAGCATCTGGTGATGTCCATGAGTTCAAGACTTCAGGCAGTCATTGCCAACAAAAGGTTTTCAACCAAGTACTAGAAATGAACATTTTATTTACAATTATTTCATCTGTCCAATTAATTTTGGTCCCTTTAAAAACAGGGTGGCACATGTTAAGGAGCTGAAACTCCTAAACCCTTCATCCAATTTTAATGTGGATACCCTCAAATGAAAGCTGAAAGTCTGTGAACTTCAACTGCATCTGAATTGTTTTGTTTAAAATTCATTGTGGTAATGTCTAGAACCAAAATTAGAAAAATGTTGTCTCTGTCCAAATATATATGGACCTAACTGTATATCATTAAGTATTTCTTATGGGGTGCAAGGATTCAATCCATGACTCTCTGGAAGGTGTCAGGTGTTCCCTGCAGTCCAAACTGCATCCGAACATATTGGAAGCATCTGTCCGGCATAGATAACTCAGTCTTCTCTTTAGGCTCCCTGTGAAATAGGGATCTGCCAATATTCCTTCATCAACTCCAAGGCGGTTATGTACCTTGCTGGCCCAAGTCTCTAAATCAGCTCATAGACACGCTGTATCGTATATTGGTCGAATTTAGAGACCTCATTCAACTACCGATAGTCATTGCAGATTCTCCATTCGCCATCTCGTTTTGAGACCAGTACAGTTGGGCTCGACCAACTGCTCTTGGATTCCTCAATGACCCTGAGTTTCAGCTTACGACTCACTTCTATGGAGAGCAACTCTCGTCAGGCCTCAGGAATCTGATAGGGCTTCAAGTTCACGCGCACATGAGGTTCCGTCAGAACCTCGTGCTTTATAACCTTTGTGCATCCCGGAAATTTCGAGAACAGATCCCTGTTCTTCTGTAGCAATTCCCGACACTGCTGTTTTTGGTCTTTCATTAGTGTCTCCGCTATTGCGACTCCTCCAACCTCGCCTTCTGGTTTGGCCAACAAGCTCGGAGCTTCAACAGCCTCTCTGTCTTGCCACGGTTTGATGAGATTCACGTGATAGATCTGGTATGGCTTACGTCATCCTGGTTGATGAATCTTATAATTCTCTTCACAAACCTTTTTCACCACCTCATAGTGCTATTGCCACTTGGCCAAGAACTTACTTTCAACAGTAGGAATTAACACAAGGACTCTGTCACCAGGAATGAACTGCCGCACTCTGGCTGATCGGTTGTAGACCCTGACCTGAGCCTCTTGTGCCCGGAGGTGATGTTATTTTATGATGGACATCACCTTCGCAATCCTCTCCTTTATCAGGGCTACATGCTCGATGATGCTCCTCTGGGGTGTGACCTTGGCTTTCCAGGTTTCCTTTGCTACATCCAGGAGACCCCGCAGATGTCTGCTATACAGGAGTTCAAATGGCGAGAACCCAGTAGAGGCCTGTGGAACCTCTCAGATAGAGAACAACGGATACGACAGGAGACAATCCCAGTCTCTGCCATCCTTTTCTATGACCTTCCTCAGCACAGTTTTGTTGAACCTCTCCACGAGGCCATCTGTCTGAGGATGGTATACTGATGTTTTCAGTTGGGAGATTTGCAAGACCTTACGCAATTCCTTCATCACCTTACTCAAAAAGGGTGTTCCCTGGTCGGTCAGGATCTCTGTTGGTAACCCTGTCCGGGAGAAAACATTGACCAACTCGCGAGTTATACTCTTAGCTGAGGAGTTTCTCAGAGGGATCGCTTCAGGATAGCGGGTGGCATAGTCCAAGATGACCAATATATATTGATGCCCACAAGTAGATTTATCGAGGGGACAGACCAAATCCATAGCAATTCTCTCGAACGGCACTTCAATGATGGGCAAAGGCACGAGGCGACTTCGAAAGTGAGAGGTGGGGGCGGATAATCTGGCATGTAGGGCAGGACCTGCAATACTTTACTATTTCCTGGTGAAATCCAGGCCAATAAGGCTTCTGCATGATTCGTTCCTGCATTTTTCCACTCCCAGATGTCCTCCCAAGACATGTCAATGGCCATGTCCAACACCCTTAGTCTGTAGGGCCCTGTACCAATAACTGTTCCACAAGCTCCTCCCTCACTTTCGTAACACGGTACAACTCCCCACTCAGCATTAAATAGAGAAGTCTTGTGTCAGCCCCCGGCTCCTGTGCAATCCCATTCATGACCGTGACATTATTAAAGGCTTCCCTCATAGTTAGGTCCCTATGTTGGGCATATCCAAAATTCTCACTGGTCACCCCTAACTCCGGAATGTCTGACTCAGGAGACACTATCGCCTCATCATCCACAAGAACACAAAAGAGAAATCCGTCTGACTCTGGGTGTGGTGATACCACTTATGCTATGTTCACACACGTTGTTTTTTTCTGCTGAAAATCTGCTGCTAACTTTTCTCTGGCAGGAAAACAGTTGCGTAAAAAACATGCGTATTTGCTGCGGATTTTGTTGCGTGTTTGCTGCGTATTTTTGACCAGCCATTACTTCCTATGGGTTAAAATACGCAGCAAAAACTCAGGTGCGTTTTCTGCGCAGAAACGCTGAAAGAAGTGGCATGTTCTATTTTCCAATTACGCAAGCAAGGCAGAAAATACGCAGCAAACAAAAAGCAACATGTGTGAACAGAGAATTCTGGTTTCTCATAGACTTTGCTGGTACTGCTAGACCCAGCTGAAAATTTTCATAAGAATCTGCTGCAAAATACGCAGCAAAACACAACGTGTGTGAACAAACTGGTTTCTTATCAAAGCAAGCGAGCCCAGAACCCTTCCCCAACAGATCCCAAAACAAACAAAAGTCCCGGCCTATAATGATGGGGTGCAACAAGTCTTGGACAACAGCGACCTCGTGGGACTCAATACCGTGGCCCGTTTCATTGTCCACTCTGGCCGTGGGGAAGTCTTTAGCATCACTATGAATGCTTCTTTCCTGGGATCAGTTGGAGAGGAAATGTGGCCTTCACAAGTGTCACCAGACTCCCGGAGTCCAGCAGTCCCGTTACCTGCCAACCATTTACCTTCATAGGACATGCTTGTGGCCCCTCGTTGGGTGACAGTTCACACTGCAGGCCAGACACTGCAGTCCATCTGCTCGAGGGTCAGGGGACAACGGGCAGCTATATGGCCTGGGCCGCTGCACTTCCAGTAAATAATTTCACTCGTAGGGACTTTGAGCATTACCTTCCCCGCCCCTTTGGACCTGGGACGTCCCACCCCCTTTTGGGTCTCCGCCCCCTGTATTGAGTGGGCTGCCTTCCCAGGGAGCCCTCAACCCCTTGTTGTCTCTCGACCAGTCCATCTACATTCCGGGGATCACCTTGGGCAAAACAGGTCTTTACTGGCTTCGGCATGGAATGCACAAACCGATCCATCATCACTCGCTTTACCATCAGCGCAGGGGTAGAGGACTCCGGCTGCAGCCATTTTTGACCAGGTGCAAAAGGTCAAACATTTGGGAGCGAGGGGGTTTGTACCGGTAATACTCTCAGCGGTGGACCCACTGTGCCCTGACAGTCAACGTCACCCCCAGGTGAATTTCGGTTTTAAGTTTTCCATATTCCTTGGCGTCCTGCAGAGCTAAGTCATAGTAAGCCTTCTGGGACTCCCCCATCAAGTATGGCACCAGCACTTCTGCCCACTGCTCTGTCTGAAGTTTCTCCCTCTCGGTGACCCTTTCAAATACAGTCAGGAAGGCCTCTGTCATCCCCTGGGTCATTTTCTGTAGGGCTCTCCTTACTGCCTTCCAGATAGAAAAATCGTCCACTGACCTGGTCTTTGCGGTCGCCGTGCCACCGATCGTCTCTGCAAGTAACTTGAACTGCTGCTGCTGTTGATGATACTCATCCTGTTGCTGCTGCTTCTGGAGCTGGATCTGCTGCATCAGCAACTTAGTGGTCTCTTGTTGCACCATTTGTTGCTACTGCATTAATTGCTGGTGTTGCTGATGTTGTGCCTGCTGCGCCTGCACCAAATGTTTCAGCAGGTCCTCCATTTTGTCTGCTGTCACTTGCTGGCTTGTGGCAGACTTCACCCTGAACATGCAGTCTTCCTTTTAGCGGTCACACGTTTCTGCTGGGAATGCTGTCCAAACTACTAACACCAATTGTGGGGTTTCTACTCACTTGTGTTCATCGAGAAGCATTTTCCTTTAAATGTCCATGTCCGTTCATTACTTCATCAACCAGGCAAAAGGAATACAAACAGCCTTTAATTCATGCAAAAACTAAGTAAAAAGTCCTTAAGGCAAAGTCTCTGGTTAGCCAGTCGTGTGGGCACACAGGCTGTGGATAGCATCCCTTTCACTGGCTCAGTCATGAGACCACAACACACAGGAAGCGTTCTCCCTCCAAACACACAGACCATGTGCCAAACACCGGCCTCCTTTTTATATTTTAACCACTCCCAGAGGTGAGGTATGTGGCTAGCTAGACTCGCCCATCTCTTCCAACTACCCGTAACCCGGTCCCAGGTGCACCAAACAGTCCTCTTACTGCTTGCGTGCACTGGAGCAACATTCCGGGTTACATCAGAAGACAGACATCTCTGTGATACATACCTCCCATCAACTATGTGTCCCTTAGCCACCTTACAAGAGACAGTAGGACTGTTAAAAAAAACGCACAAAAAATACAGTAAAACCTGCATTTTTGACACAGCTGATTTCCTGCCAGAGACTAGGTTTTGCTGCAGATTTGTGACGCTGAAAAACCAGACATGTGTGAACAGAGCTTATGTGTTTTTTATGCATATGGACATAACAAAATATTTTTAATTGTGTATTTTATTTTAATGAGGGAAGGCAGCACCAGAGCCATTATCTTTACATGAATATATCACAAGAACATTTCATCAGTGTATAAATACAGCACCAGCACCACCATCAGTACTTAAACACAGCTGATACATAAATTCATCACTAGAACCATAATCAGTAATTGAATATAGCACTGGAACCATCATCAATGCACAAGTACAGTATCAGAACCCTCATCATTACTTGAATACATCAGCAGAACCACCAACAGTACATGAATACTTGACTAGAACTACCATACAGAGATAACAATATCACCAGAACCACCATCAATACATTAATACATAATAAAAAAAAAACAGAATTTGTGCATGAGTACTTTTCCAGAATCATCATCAGTACATAGATACAGCACTAAGCTTAAAGGATTTGCCCTGTTAAACTCTGAAAATGTTGTACCTCTGCGCAGTTTGTTATTAAAAAATAAACCAGCTGTACTCATTGTCCCCAGGTCCACTGATACATTTCAGCTGCTGCACTAGTGCCTGGAATTGACTGCAGTCCTGATGTCACTTTGACAATGCGGCAGCTAATAAGTAAGCTCTGCCAGAATAGATAGAATGACTTGCTCAGAGCCGCTGAGCTAGGTTGTTGTCTGACACACTGTCGATGTGACATCAGTAATGCAGCCAATTCCAGACACCGATGCAGAAGACTTAGCACTGCACCTGGAGACAGTTTGTAATGCACGTATTTTATGTTTATACAGTATAACAAACTGCACTTGGGTAAAAAAAAATTCTGAATTGTGACACCTCCTTTAAAGGTGCTCTGTCAGCACAAAATTACTGCTCAAACAAAGTACAAGCTCTCGGTGCATCACCGCTGGGCCAATAATTTAAATTTCACTTTCTCATCTGCTTTGTTTCCATCTATCTCTGCCTTTCTCAGGCCTTATGAATTTAGAGCTGATAATCAGAGAAGAAAGGAGTATGAAGCAGATGTAAAGGTGAATTTAAATGATTGGCACAGCCGTGAAGAACCAAGCACATGTACTTAGCTTGAAGAGTCATCCTTTGCTGAGTCCCTTTAATACAGCAATCAATTGCAATGTCAAATCTTGCCCCAACATATACATTTTTATCTCCCAAATCTATAACTCCCAGTATGTCCATAACAATGGTAAGGAGATATTAAGCGTTGCTATCAGTCAACATCAGACTGCGGACTATACAGAAGCCACAGTACTGATGAGACAGGCAACATCACAAATAAACATTTATATCCCGGTACTTTATAAGCGACATCTTCTCTGATTGGTGTTGTTTTCTTTCTATTCTTCTCCATGTTGTCCAGACGCCATGATGACTTTTCACATCCACAGCTTGTGTCTACAGACTTCCATCTTCTCTAGTCTTCTGCAGCACATCCCAACACAGTACCTTTCAAAATAAGAGTATCATTATAATGTTCCTGATTGAAAATATCTGCTCTATGCTGCAGGGCTGTGGAGTCGGAGTCGTGGAGTCGGTGTCCATTTTGATGGAGTTGGAATCGGAGTTGGTATAAAATGGACCGACTCCAACTCCTAAAATATATAATAAATTGGGTACAGTAGTTCAATGAAGTTTGTGGGGAATATTTTTTTCATAATAATTTGGGAAATTTATGAAATGTCCTATAAATGTCTGTCCTATTCCTCATCTAAGGGTCTAGGACGTGCAAGAAAGAGTTTCCAGTTTGTCAGGGAGCGCTTCCAGGTGATTCATTACTTACTCCAAATCTTTCAGGAATAATCCAGTTTATTTTTATACAAACAACGCGTTTCGGCTATACATAACATTAGCCTTCATCAGGTAAAATCATACTTGTCTTTAAATGATACATTTATATAGAATAAAAAGAGGAGGAGGAACTAATCCAACCCCTCAATCAATTTTCAGCAATTTAAAACACATGTGCAATTTCTAAAAGGTATTAAGCAGTTAATAAAAAGTGAACTCTATGAATTTAGAAAGGGGAGAGGGGAAAAAATTAAAAAAAAATAAAAAAAAACACCACTATATATTGTTTTTTCCTATTCAATAAAATTTTTTCTATAAAATTGTTTGTCATATGACTCCATTTACTATCCTATTTTCTACTTCACTGATAAGGGAAAAAGGGTCTAGACTTTTAGCTGAGATGAATCTGTGCTGCTACAGTAAATTTATCACTTAAACATGAACTATGTATGTCTGAGTCGGAGTTGAAGTCGGTGTCATGGAAATTGAGGAGACAGAGTCGGAGTCGGAGGTTTGGCTTACCGACTCCACATTCCTGCTATACTGTGCCCCTGAATAATTGCCCCTCACTGTGCTTCTTGTACAAAATTTGACACCCACTTTGTCCTTCTCAAGATATATGTCCTAAACTTCCCTGTACTAGAAAATATTTCCTCCACAATATCCCCCCTTATGATTTATAACCGCTACACTGCTCTCCTTGTCAACCACAGCCTCCATACAATTCTGTCTTAGGAGCGATGACCACCACAATTGTCCTTATGAATTATAACCACCAGACTGTTTGCTCATATTAGCTATAACCGCCAGACTGTTTTCCCTTTTGAACTATAATGTCTACATTCTCTGATTTTGTGAACTATAACTGCCACACTAACCACCCTTATGAACTTTAACCTCCACACTGTTCCCTTATGAGCTATGACATCCACACCATCCCCAGTTTATGCTGTCCCCTATCTACTAATTATGTTGATGCTGTAGCCATCTCCACACTGTCCCTTCTTTATCAAGTCTCCCACAAGCTGTCCCCTCTCCATTCATACTTCCCCCTCATGCTGACCCCTCTCCATTCTATCCCACACACGATGCCTTCTCTACAAACAGTTCACCACAAGCTGCCCCTTTTCAATACTGTGCATCCCACAAGCTATCCTCCTTACTGACAACATAATGTTCCTCCCATGCTGCTTTCTAGCACATTTCTCCCCCCTCTTGAACCATGTTCTCCCATACTGCCCTCTCATACTCAAGGCTGTGGATTCGGAGTCAGTGTTCATTTTGGTGAACTCGGTATAAAATGGACCGACTCCTAAAATATATAATAAATTGAGTACAGTAGTTCAATGCAGTTTGTAGGGAATATGTTTTCATAAGAATTTTGGAAAGTTATGAAATGCCCTACAAATGTCTGCCCTTTTATAGTCTAAGGGTGTAGACTTTTAGCTGAGATGAATCTGTGCTATCGTAAATTTATCACTTAAAGATGAGCCATGTATGAGGGATTCGGAGTCATGGAGTCGGAGTCGGTGTCATGGAAATTGAGGAGTCAGATTCGGAGGTTTAGCTTACCGTCTCCACAGCCCTGCTCATACTAATACAAAATTATAGTTTTCAGTGTCTTCAGCTAATACCGAGAACTTACCTTAAAGAAGTTGTCAACAACTTTTACAATGATGCCCTATACGTAGAATAGGGCATCATCGTCTGATTGGCTGGGGTCCAGCACCCTCGCCGATCAGCTGTTATCGGTGGTGGCGGCGGCTGCTGGAAATGCTTACTTGTAGAGCTTGGCCATCTAATTGTAGTGGCCACCACGGGGTACTGCATATCCGCCTCCTATTCAATTCATTGGGAGGCAGATATACAGTACCCACAGCGACCTCAACAACTAGATGGCCAAGCACCGCAAGTAAGCACTTTTGGCCAACGACAGCTGCTGCCGACACCGATAGCAGCTGATAGGTGTAACGAGTCTGGGAGGTGGAACCTCTGAGCAACTATACAAAGGGGCAGTCCTTGTAAGGAAGCGGGTGGCTCCCAGGGAAGGCGGGCAGGTAGTCACGGCAATTGACAGGGACAGTCTCTGGGTAGAAGGGGCAGGAGGTCACGGCTAGTGACGGGGACAGTCTCTAGACAGGCGGATGGTCACGGCAAGTGACAACAGGGTAAGAGTCTCTAGATGGGCAGGTGGTCACGGCAAGTGACAGCAGCGAAAGAGTCTGTAGACGGGCAGGTGGTCACGGCAAGTGACAGCAGGGAAGAGTCTCTAGATAGGCTAGCAGGCAGGTAGCAGGTGAGCGCTCCCAGGTGAGCGGGCAAGAGTCTCTGGACAGGCAGGTGGTCACGGCAAGTGACGGCAGAGCCTCCAGGTAGGCTAGCAGGCAGGTAGCAGGTGAGCGCTCCCAGGTGAGCTGGCAAGAGTCTCTGGACAGGCAGGTGGTCACAGCGAGTGACGGCTAAGCCTCCAGGTAGGCTAGTAGGCAGGTAGCAGGTGAGCACTCCCAGGTGAGCGGGCAAGAGTCTCTGGACAGGCAGGTGGTCACAGCGAGTGACGGCTAAGCCTCCAGGTAGGCTAGCAGGTAGGTAGCAGGTAAGCGCTCCCAGGTGAGCGATTAAGAGTTTCTGGACAGGCAGGTGGTCACAGCAAGTGACGGCTAAGCCTCAGGTAGGCTAGCAGGCAGGTAGCAGGTGAGCGCTCCCAGGTGAGCGAGTAAGAGTCTCTGGACAGGCAGGCAGGTATCAGGCAGGTATTTGGCAGGTACTTCCTGGTCCGCAGGCGGACTGATCCATAGACAGACTGGCAGGTGCTGGTAGGCAGACTGTCGGACCACAGGATAACAAGCAGGTAAGCAGATATCAGGCAGGTATCAAGCAGGAATCTGGCAGGTGACTGGCAGGTAACTGGTAACGGGACCTGAGGGCTGAAGCAGAGTTGAAAGGCTTTGCAACAACATTGCTCGGGCACCTCCATTTTGGAGGAGGTGCCTTATATATGGTGAGGTCCTCCGGCCATTGGCCGGGGACTCCTTAGGACGACGCGCGCGGCCCCTTTAAGAGAGGGGGAGCATGCTCGCGCGCCCTAAGCGCAGAGGCCGGGAAGCAGCGCGCGCTGCCAGCAGAGCGGGAGGAAGCCGCCGGGCACGGAGCGGAGAGGTGAGGGGAACGGCGTCCCTGTCTGGCAGGAGGCAGGGACGCCGACACTACAATAGGCCAGGGTCCGCCAGCCCTGCCAATCAGACATTGATAGAGCATCAATATAAATGTAGTGGACAACTTCTTTAATGCACCTCTAAAGCACAGTTGTGATGTCAGCCGTAAAATAAGTTCACTTCATTATGCCACTGCACATCGTGGAAGTGGAGGATGAGCGCTTATTCTCTGCCGTGCCAGTCATTTGTGCAATTGTGAACATGTGTATAAGTGTAACATACCTGGTGGCGGGCTTGCATGGTGCACCATCTCTCACTATGCAAACTTGATCTTCAGTCCAGTCTGCTAGCCTGGCTTCTATTCATGCTGTCTGTTTGTCTCTGTTCTGACTGCTTAGGGCGGCGGCCCGGTTACTTCCTGTTTCTTGTAGCTGCTGTGGGCACACCCCTAATGCATTCTCAGCCTATTGCAGTCTGTCACTGGATATTTAAACCAGCTCCACCTGAAAGCTGATGCCTGAGCAGCTCTATCATTTAGTGTGCTCCTTGACTCTGAATGTGCTAGGTCCTGTTCTGTGTTTTCTTGCCTGTCTTTCTGCCTTCCTGGAGGCTGTATTTCCAGGCCAGTCTGAACATGCTCCTAGCCTGTTCGTCCCGCTTTCTAGGGGCCGCATACCTAGATCTGTTACCTGTGTTTTCTTGCCTGTCTGTCCGCCTTCCTGGAGGCTGTATTTCCAGGCCAGTCTGAACACGCTCCTAGCCTGTTCGTCCCGCCTTCTGGGGGCCACATACCCAGACCTGCTCCTGCTCCTGTATCTCGCTGCAGTGTCAGTTCCTGTCTGAACACTCAGTTCCTGTCTGAACACTCTCCTAGCCTGTTTCCTGTTTTTCTCTATGTCCGTTTTTCCCTCTATGTCCCTTTTTCTGCAGAGTCTGAACCTGCACCTAACTCCTACTTGTTGTCGCTGTACTTCCGTTTGTGAGTTTAGAGTCCACTCGCTACTTCATTGCAAGTATCTTGTGTGTATCTGGTTCTGCCTTTCCCTTCCAGTCTGTTCGGTGTGAACAGAGCCCTGTCCCCTCTGCTCTGACTTGCTCACCGCTCCGGCGGATTCTGCCCGCTCTGCCTTGCTCACCGCTCCGGCTGTTTATCTCTGCTCTGCCTTACTCACCGCTCCGGCGGTTTCTGCCCGCTCTGCCTTGCTCACCGCTTCGGCGGTTTCTGCCCGCTCTGCCTTGCTCACCGCTCCGGCGGTTTATCTCTGCTTTGCCTTACTCACCTCTCAGGCAGTTTCTGCCCGCTCTGCCTTGCTCACTGCTCTGGCGGTTTCTGCCCGCTCTGCCTTGCTCACCGCTCCGGTGGTTTCTCTCTGCTTTGCCTTGCTCACCGCTCCGGCGGTTCCTGCCTGCTCTGCCTTGCTCACCGCTCCGGCGGTTTCTGCCTGCTTTGCCTTGCTCACCGCTCCAGCGATTCCTGCCTGCTCTGCCTTGCTCACCGCTCCGGCGGTTCCTGCCTGCTCTGCCTTGCTCACCGCTCCGGCGGTTCCTGCCTGCTCTGCCTTGCTCACTGCTCCGGCGGTTCCTGCCTGCTCTGCCTTTCTCACCGCTCTGGCGGTTTCTCTCTGCTCTGCCTTGCTCACCTCTCCGGCGGTTTCTCTCTGCTCTGCCTTGCTCGCCGCTTCGGCGGTTCCTGCCTGCTCTGCCTTGCTACTTCATTGCAAGTATCTTGTGTGTATCTGGTTCTGCCTTTCCCTTCCAGTCTGTTCGGTGTGAACAGAGCCCTGTCCCCTCTGCTCTGCCTTGCTCACCGCTCCGACGGATTCTACCCGCTCTGCCTTGCTCACTGCTCCGGCGGTTTATCTCTGCTCTGCTTTACTCACCGCTCCGGCGGTTTCTGCCCGCTCTGCCTTGCTCACCGCTCCGGCGGTTTATCTCTGCTCTGTCTTACTCACCGCTCCGGCGGTTTCTGCCCACTCTGCCTTGCTCACCGCTCAGGCGGTTTCTGCCCGCTCTGCCTTGCTCACCGCTCCGGCGGTTTCTCTCTGCTCTGCCTTGCTCACCGCTCCGGCGGTTCCTGACTATGCTTACCCCTTTAATTTAACTGCACTAATACACTTCTACACCCTGACATTTTCTTTAAATATTGGAAGCAGCAACTTGATGACGTTGAAATCCCTACTAAGATCAGATTAGGCTGGAATATATTTAGAAAATACATTATAAACGAATCATGGAGAGAGACTCAGAATAAAATAATACACGGGGCCATTTACGCTTTTAATATACCGAAAAAAGATCCCTTGTCAAATAGGATGATTGCATGCCCTAAATGTCATCACCCATACTCTGATCTTATGCACGGCCTATGGTCCTGCCCTGATTCAACAGTATACTGGAATCAAGTCTCAGATGTGATAAAGACTATATGGGGCCCAGGATACACTCTCTCTCCATATGTAGCCATACTACATCATTGGAATAACCCAGAAAATCCTGACCAAAAATCAAAAGGCCCCCCAAAACTACTTCATGCTCTATTCTTCCTGGCAAAAAAAGTTACTTAAACATTGGCTGGATCCTATCATTCCCCCTATAGCAGAGCTAATAATCCAAATGAAACATTTTATGCGAGTAGAGCAATTAGATACCCTTTGTAACAAAGAACAGCAAGCTGGCAAATTTCTATCAAAATGGAAGCAGTTTATTATAACATGCTGTTCTCTGTCTGAAAAGAATAAAATTGTCAAACCATTTACTTCTACAGAATGGTATATTCTGGAGGATCTAAATAATAACCTAGGACTCTTACGTGTTAACTAAAGCAGGGGAGATAATCATCACAATTTATCGTTATTTAATTAATTCCATTGACTGTAGATGACTGTAACTTGCTAATACTTAGTTTAGATGTCTATTTGTTAAGCCAGCTAACCGGAACTTATTGATTATTCATTGTGGATGATCTGTGTACAGGTTCCTTATTATGTGCATCCTGGCTTTGATTTATTTGTTTTATATGTCTTTCTATGATTTGTTCTGTTGAAAAAAACAAATAAAAATGATGTTTGAAAAAGGCTGATGTATCTGATAGGGCCGCCACTATCACAGTTTCTCCTTTGGTGGAAGACGGCGAATATGAAATTTCTCGTATCTTGAATTCTAGATGGCATAGAGGGAGATTACAGTATCTTGTCTCCTGGAAGGGTTTTGGTCCCGAAGATAACTCCTGGGTAAGGACGGATGATGTATCTGCTCCTAGGCTTGTTAAAGCTTTTCCACAGGAGGTTTCCGGATAGGCCTGGGCCTGGAGAATCCGGAGGATCCTCATAAAAGAGGGGGTACTGTTAGAACCCTCCTGTTTGTTTTTTCCATCTTGTGTTTTGCGGTCACGTGACCATTTGCCTTTATATTCCAGCTCCGCCCTTCTGGCTGTGCTGGACTTCAGTGTTTGACTGTTTCTCTAGCCTGGTGCTTTGGTGCCCTTCTCTGTCAGTTCACTTGGTCCTTCTGGTACCTCTTGTACCTTTTGTCAGTTTGTCTTTTTGTGTTCTGCAGCAACTTCTCTGTTTAGGAGGTGTCCCATTTTTTGTCCCAGTCCTTAGTTCTTTTAGGAACCCCTCCCTTAATGCTATAGGTCTTCGTTCAGACTAGCCGAGGACTAAGGTGGGTCTGTTCGCTAGGAACAGGCAGCCTGCTACATCATAGGGATTCAGCTTAGTCTTAATGTAGGGACAGCTTTCCCCTATCTTTCCTTAGTACATGTTGCAGATCATAACACTTTATTTCTAATTGGGATATTGGTTGGTTTAATATAATTTTATCTTCTGATATTTTGGGTAGCTTTATACTTTCTAAAAATTGATTGATCAGTTGGGCATTAGGTTGTGGTATTGTATTGTTTTTTTTGTAAATTGTAGAGGGTTGAGTAATAATTTGCGAAGGTATTGGCAATCTCTTTGTTTGGTCATTTTAGCTTTGACTTTATTCGCTTGTATTTTACCTGCTCTGTTTCCCTGCCAATAGTATTTAGCTTTGCTTTTCCGTAGGTTATGCCCGTATTTATGTTGGAGCAATTGATATAAATCGTATCTTAATTTTTGTACTTTTTGGAGAGTTGTGTTTACGGGGCTGTTTTTATGCATTTCTTCTAGTGAGACTTTGTTTTGGTTGATTTCCTCTATTTGGCATATTCTTTCTTTTTTGTTTTGGGATGCTATTTGAATTAGTTTTCCTCTAATATAAGCCTCATGAGCATACCATACTGTTGATGCGGACACGTTGGGTGTATTATTAATTATAAAATATTCTTTCAAGGTCTCCTGCAGTTGGGGCCTAATTTTATGTGTTGCGATTAGGTAATTATTTACTCTCCATGGGGAGTATGTCGTGTAGTTGTATCCCTCTTTAATGTGTTACGAGATGGGCATGGTCTGACCATGTGATGTTACCTATCGTGGCTTTTGGATGTCATGTAATAACCATTTATCTGTAAGAATTAGGTCGATTCTTGAGTAGCCTTTGTGTGAATGTGAATAGAACGTGTAATCACGTACGGAGGTGTGCAAAACTCGCCAAACATCGTAGAGTTCTTCTGCCAAGAGAGTCTGAGAAAGAGAACGAACTTTTTTTTTGAGGATGTACAGATTTGTCTATGCCTGGCATGGGGTGATATTAAAATCCCTGCGCACCAGGAGGGCTTTTTTTTTGCATCTGTTATTACCGCTAAAGTTTCCTTAACAAAGGAAATCTGCTTGGAATTAGGGGCATATTTGGAGGCGATCGTGTAAGTTTTGTTATTTCTTCTGCATACTAAGATGATGTATCTGCCTTCATTGTCTACAATGCTGTTGATCAATTGGAAGGCGACGGTGTTTTTTATCACTATTACTACTCCCCTTTTTTACCAATTGCGTGAGAGTGAAACACATTGGGAAGTTTCTGTTCTGCAACCTGTGTGCGTCAACACTGTTTAAGTGAGTTTCTTGAACACACAGTCGGGCCTCTCTCCATAGGAGAGATCTTTTAACCCCTTTATGACCTGGGGCATACTAGTTCGCCCCAGGTCATCATACCCGCGGTTCAGCACGGGCTCCGGCGCTCAGCCTGCGCTGAACCAGTGATTTATACAACTGACATGTGCTCGCAACAGCCGCGGGTGGAATCGCTATCCACCCCCAGCTGTTAACCAGTTAAATGCCGCTGTCAATCTTGGCATTAGCCCCGCCCATCGGTGTTCCCATCACATGATCGCGGGTCACCGATGGGTTGGCATGACAACCCGCGGTCTGCAGCAGACCCCAGTGGTTGTCATGTCCTGATTGCTATGAGCGCCGCCGGCCAATGGTTGATGCTCATAGCAAGTGAACAATTCTGCTGCATATAGGCGATCTGCTCATCTCCTGTATGCAGCAAAGCCGATCTAACCCAAAATAGTATCAATAAAAACGTCAGCTCGACGCGCAAAAAATAAGCCATCACCTGGCCCTAGATTCCGAAAAATGGAGACGCTCAGGGTCTCGGAAATGGCGTGGCTTTTTTCTATAAGGAAATTTTGGATTTTTTTTTCACCACTTAAATAAAAAGAACCTATACAAGTGTGGTATCTACGAACTCGTAATAACACAGAGAATAATAATAGCAGGTCAGTTTTAGTATTCAGTGAATGTGGAAAAAAAAAAAAAAAACATTTTTTTTTGCAATTTCACCGCACTTGGAATTTTTTCCCCGTTTTCTAGTACATGATATGGTAAGAACCAGTGATGTCGTTCAAAAGTACAACTTGTCCCGCAAAAAATAAGCCCTCACATGACCATATTGAGCGAAAAATATAAAAGTTATGGCTCTGGGAAGAAGGGGAGCAAAAAATTAAAACGGAAAATCGCAAGTTCATTAAAGGGTTAAGCAGACTATTTAACCCTTTCACGTTGATATTCAAAATGTGAAGTACCATATACAAAATGCAGAGAAAATCTATATGACACCACTAGACAGTTAGGGAAGAATGGGGAAATAACAAAATACAAATCTCAAAAGATATAAATAACTATAACAGTTCCAAGAATAGAGTCCGGTTCTAAGTGAACCTACTGGACATGCCGTGCTATCCAGTATACAACAAGGGGAAGTGAGAATGAAAAAATATTTTTCTCGTGCTACCGCAGAGTATTGGAAAAAATAGTTGTATGATCTGCTCAAAAAAAAATAATAAAAGATCTAGGCAGAGCAACTAAATTGAGGGTACAACGGTTAGGAAAGTAAGCTTGCTGCTTGTTCAGATCCACTCCTTCCTCAACATCGGCGGTTTCTTCTTCTTTATTAGAGAACTTGTCCCTTCTGCCACAGTCGCCAGCGACCACTTCTGCATCAGAGTCATTCCCTGCCGAGGAGATGTCAGGACATGTGTGACTCCTTTCTTAGTCATGATCAGCTTCCAGGGTAGCCCCACTTGTACACGATCTCGTTGTCTTGCAGGATTTTGGTCGCTGTAGAAAACTCGCATCTCCTGTTCAGGGTGACAGCAGACAGATCAGTGAACATCATGATGCTCCTGAACCTGTCCGGAAGCTCTGGATTTCCCGCCGCGTCTTTGGTTATGGCTTCTTTAAAGTGGAAAAAGTGAAGCCGGGCAATTACATCTCTGGGTGCAGAGGTGGGGGCACTTTTGGGTTTGGGGATCCTGTGCGCCCTGTCTATTAGAAGGTCCCGCTGATCCTTCTCAAGGATTAATTCAGTAAAAAAGTCCGTTAGGAACTCCTTCAGTGCGTCTGCAGCAATACTCTCCAGTATCCCTCTAAAATGTAGATTGTTGCGTCTGAAGCAGTTCTCCATATCCGCCAACTTTAATCTCCGTGCATTAATCTCCTCATCTGCCTCATTATGAGCGTCGACCAGATTATTGTGAGCAGTAGTGAACTCCTCCAACTTCTCCTTAATATGTGCTTTTCTATCTCCAATGTGCACAATGTCTTTCTGTAATGCAGTGAAGGTGGAGGTAATATCACTGTGTATGCCCTGTTTAAGATCCCCTAAAAGGGACTTCAGTGTGGTCTCTGTAATGGGGGCAGAGCTGTGCCATGTGTCAGGTGCATTTGATACTTGCTGTTTGGTGTCTGGAGGTCTCTGGGCTGCAGGATTGCGATCCACATGGGTCCTCTGTCAGGGGGTGATGTTCCTGTGCAGGTCTCGGACTATAACCGCTCTTATTAGGTGAGGTCTGACCCGATAGCAGAGGATCAGACCTCATGGAGCGTTCTGCACCGCCTCTGGCTGCATGTGACGCGCCCCTGGGCCTGTGTCGCGCTGCGTTGCGCACGCGGGAGCTTACCCGGAGCCGGATCTGTTGAGGGTTGTAGTCTCGTGGCGGTGACCCGGTCCGTGCCCAGGGAGTCAAACTGTACGGCAGTCTATTAGCAATAGATGGTTGATGACTACGCCACCCGTTGAGTGCAGCCAGGGAGCTGCTGCTGCAGGGCAGACCGCTGAGACCGATGGTAGGATTGTGCAGCGTGATAGTATAACCCCCAACGGGAGGGGTATGGCCTCAGGGCAGCCGACGTGGATGATGGGGGTAGCAGGAACCACTCAGAGACGGTACGGTGTAGTTCAGGGTCTTTACTGGTAACAACGATAGACCCTCCCGGAGTACTTGCTAGCGGACGGGGCCTGGTCAGTCCTTGAGCAGATGGGATCTCCCCTGGCCAGGCGTAGTTGTAGGCCTCCCAAACTGACTGTACTCTTCTGGCTACCTTGCTAGAAGCTGATGTAAGTAGCCCACGTCCCTGAGTGTACCGTGTGGTGCTCACCCGTATGGCCGGTGACTCGGGGCCTTCTAATGGCTTCCGCTCCACGATGGCGGTGCTGGTCCCACGCGTGTGACCGTGCCTTCGGGCTTCTGGGCCAGAGGACCTGAAATCCCCTGCCTGACGGATTCTGCTGCTGGGTAGGAGTTAGTCCCCACAGCCTCGGACTCCGGGTCCGGAAAGAAATCTTCTTAGTCAGGGCGAGCTCTGTAGCTGCCAGCCCCTGACTCCTTGTGACTCTGCTGTTTCCTATGCTGCTCTTGTCTCTACTCTTCCTGGACTGACTAACCCTGCCTCAGCCCCGGGTTTATACAGGGGAAGTTCTTCCCCTCCCAAGGCTGGGCAGGAGGTGTGGCATGCACAGGATCCCTGACCAAAGGACCTCCCACCTGCTCTCAGACATAACTTTACATTACTGTGGAAACCAGACCCCTGGGGTGCCACATTCCCCCCTAGTGAAATTTAGTACTCCGGGACTAAACATTTTTTTTTTTTTAGAAAAATATAACAAGGTATAACAAATAACAATAGAATACAATAAGGAAACACAATAAGATGGTCACGGCGTGTCCGCAACCGGGTGCAGTCTTTGAAGAAAAGCAAAGGTGTCCATTTCACCAACACAGGGAGACGTAACCAGGTAGGGGCCTGTCCTACCCCGAGTCCTTAACAGTCTCTAGTCCATCCTGGGTTACGCTCCAACTATGTACAAGGGATTCCCGGTAAATCCACCAAAGACTCCTAAAAACAACTAGAAACACAAAATTACACACAAGCAACAATAAACAGGTAAACATTATAAAATAGCTGAAACATTTAGATCCTCCAACGTGCGGGTAACTGGCCTCTAGTGGCCCTAGTGGACCTACGGAGCTGACTGTCTGACCCTGAACTACAGGGTGTAGGAACTGTCAAGGGTAAACTGGGCAGCTGTCTACCGGCTCTTTGTCTCACTAGGGGTACGGCAGGCTCACTATAAGCAGAGGGTTGATTCTCCTGTTCTGCTTGTGTGGAGTCTTCTGCCTCCTGGACCGGCTGTTCTTCCAGCTCTACCCGTTGCTCCGTAGGTTCTTGGGGTGATGGTTGGAGGAAGGTGAGTACGGGTACCACAACTGCACCATTGACTTGAGTCCAAGACCGAGGGAAGTCCCCGAGCACGGTACTAACCATATCTTCCCTTTCTTCCACGGGTCGATGGTCTTCCTGTTCCTCCTCAGGGTTCCTCAGTTGTTCGGGACACTTCTTCAGGTGGTCCCGGGATACAATGGCTGTGGTTTCCCCTCCGTCTTTACTGATGGTACAGACCTTCGGGTTCTCGTGGCTTGAGGGCAGTACGGTGTACGGGTCCTTCTCCCACTGGTCGTCCAACTTGTGGAGCCGTCTCTTCCTCTTCAAGACCTGCTCTCCGGGGACCAGGGGAACAGCGGGAGCATACTGGTTGTAAGTTTTCTCTTGTCTTTCCCTAGCCTGACAGAGACTTCGCTCCACGCTCTCCTGTACTCTCCGGTACTGCTGCTGCCTCTCTGTGTCCCAGTCTGTTTCTGGTGAAGTGTCCTCGGGTGTCAGGACTCCCATTTCCAGGTCAACAGGTAACTTACCAGGTCTTGCCCTCATTAGGTAAGCCGGGGTACAGTTGGTGGAACCTACCGGGATGTGGTTGTATAGGTCCACCAGATCGGGCAACTTCTCAGGCCACAGATTGCGTTCTTCCAGGGGCAACGTTTTTAGAAGATCCATTACCACCTGGTTCATTTTCTCACAAAGTCCATTAGTTTGCGGATGGTAGGGTGTCGTCCTTATCTTCCGGCAGCCATACAGATTGCAGAATTCCTGGAAGACCTCCGCTTCAAAGGCAGGTCCCTGGTCCGTCAGCACTTGGTCCGGGTACCCGTGTGGACGGCAAAAGTGCTGCTGGAAGGCTCTAGCTGCTGTTTGAGCCGTTAAGTCTTTGACGGGGACGACAACCAGAAACCGGGAGTAATGATCCACGATGGTTAACGCGTAGACGTAGCCACTTCTGCTCGGGGTCAGTTTTACATGATCCAAGGCTACCAGTTCCAACGGTTGCCGGGTGACGATGGACTGCAGGGGAGTCTTCTGGCTGGCGCGGTCTTTCCTTCTCAGGTTGCATGGGCCACAGTCTCTGCACCACTTCTCAATGGTTCCCCTCATGCCTACCCAGTGGAATCGCTCGCGCAGCAGGAACTCTAGCTTCTTCCACCCGAAGTGTCCAGCTCCGTCGTGGTATGCCTCCATCACCATGGCTGCGTCTCTTCGTGGCACCACTACTTGCCAGAGTAGTTCATGCGTCCTGGAGTTAACCATTCTGCGGCACAACTTCCCCTTGTAAAGGAACAGTCGACTCTTCTCTGCCCATAGTTGTTTGGCTTCCTCCGGAGCGTCTGATTCCAGGCTAGCCTCCGGGCGAGTCAGCATCTCCTTCACCAGTCGGACGGCAGGGTCGCTGTCTTGCGTTTCCGCCCAGTTGTAGTGAGGTAAGGGGTTCAACGTAACAGCCTGCTTACTCCCTACCCGGTGGGAATACTGAATAGTCCCATGACGGTGGAACGCAGGGAGTTCAACTTCTTCCAGTCCCTCCGGATCTTCTCCTCCGTCCGGCAGGTTGGGCATCCTGGACAGGGCGTCCGCGTTGGTATTGGAGCGCCCTGCCCGGTATTTGATTGTGAACTCGAAGTTGGACAGACGGGCCATCCACCTCTGCTCCAGGGCACCGAGTCTTGCCGTGTCCAGGTGTGTCAACGGGTTGTTATCCGTGTACACGGTGAACCGGGAAGAAGCGAGGTAATGCTTAAAGCGCTCGGTGACTGCCCATACCACGGCCAGGAACTCTAGCTTAAATGAGCTGTAATTCTCGGGGTTCCTTTCGGTGGGTCGCAGTTTTCGGCTGGCATAGGCGATTACTCGTTCCTTCCCCTGCTGGATCTGGGACAGCACAGCTCCTAGCCCGATGTTACTGGCGTCGGTGTAGAGGATAAAGGGCTGACTATAATCCGGGTACGCCAGGATTTCGTCCCCCGTGAGGGCCATCTTCAGCTGGCGGAAGGACTCTTCTTCCAGCTCCTCCCATTTGAAGGGCGGCTTCTGGTTCTTGGCCTTCCGGGACTGGCCTATCAGGAGGTCCTGCATAGGTGCTGCCTTTTTGGTGAAACCGGGAATAAACCTTCGGTAGTAGCCTACCAACCCGAGGAACTGCCGCACTTCTTTTACGCTGGAGGGGCTTGGCCATCCCTTAATTGCGGTGATCTTATCAGGGTCGGGAGCCACTCCGTCAGCGCTCACCACGTGTCCCAGGTACTGCACCTTTGGTTTCAGGAGGTGACACTTGGAGGGTTTCACCTTTAGGCCGTAACTCGCCAGAGCCTCGAACACTTCCGCCAGGTGTTTCAGGTGGTCCTCATACGTCTTGGAATATACGATGACATCGTCCAGGTACAACAGGACCGTCTCGAAGTTTCTGTGGCCCAGACAGCACTCCATTAATCGTTGGAAGGTTCCTGGGGCGTTGCAGAGTCCGAACGGCATGCAGGTGAACTCGCTAAGTCCCATCGGGGTGGTGAATGCGGTCTTCTCCCGGTCCGCCTCTGCTACAGGAACCTGCCAGTACCCACTAGTAAGATCCAAGGTAGAGAAGAAATTAGCAGATCTTAAAGCAGCCAATGACTCCTCTATCCTCGGTAAGGGGTACGCATCCTTGTGTGTGATACGGTTGATTTTCCGGTAATCTACACACATCCTCATGGTGTTGTCTTTCTTTTTGACTAAAACTAGTGGGGCTGCCCAGGGGCTACAGCTATCCCGGATTACCCCAGCCTCCTTCATGTCTCTAAGCATCCCCTTGGCGTGTTGGTAATGTGCAGGGGGTACGGGTCGATACCTCTCTTTTATGGGAGGATGATCTCCCGTGGGGATGCGGTGTTCTACCCCCTTGACTCGCCCGAAGTCTAACGGGTGTTTACTAAACACTCTCTCATACTCTTGAACTACCCGATAGACTCCTTGTTTCTGGTGTGAGGGAGTGGAGTCAGTACCCAAATGTAGTTGCTGACACCAGTCCTCCATGTCTTTCTTAGAGCCGTTACCTTCCTCCGGGTGAGATGGAGGCAAGGGTTCCACAGATTGTATAGAATTTTGATTAGTGGTATATAATTTGGCTAGCGTGGCATACCGGGGCAGGTACACTTCCCTCTCCCCGATATTTATTATGCGAACGGGCACCCTCCCATGGCGTACATTGACCACCCCCCGTGCTGTCAAAATGGTGGGCCTACTGTCTGAGTAAACTGGTTCTACCATTGCCTGGTAATCTCTACCTCTCAGACCAATAGCTGCCCGGCACCAAATCATCATTTCACTTTTTGGGGGCATGGCAATAGGAAAAGGGTCACACATTCTTACGCTACCAATCTCACCGCCGGAGAGTTCCACTTGTTGCCGTTGCATCAGTGCCCGGATTTCTTTCTGGAGCACCCGCTGCTCGCCGGAGCTGGCATTCTTGGCAACCTGCTGTAAAAGGAAAATCACCTCTGCAAGACAATTTTCAATTACATTAGTTCCTAGAGTTATTTTTGGGTGACTCTCATGTTTGTCAATATCTACAATGATCAGTCCCTGTGCGGCCAGTTCGACTCTACCAATTTTGATGGTCACCTCTTTAAATCCGATCTGTGGCACGGGCTGACCATTGCTGGCGATGATACTCAAGTCGTCGTCAGGGTAGCGGGTAATATCCGAGTCATTCCAGTACTGCTTGAAGAGCACGTACGGGATGGTGGTGACCTGTGACCCGGTGTCCAGTAGGGCACTCATAGGAATGCCATCCAGTACCACAGGCAAGACTGGACGTCCTCCCACATATCTGTCGCGCCAGTTCGATGGGCCTGGTGATCTTTTTCCTGGGGGTTGGCCCTCTACCCCAGGTTGTGCCCATTTAAAGAACAGTACCTTTCCATATGTCCGGGTTGATTGCAGCGGCGGCAGATGGGTCGTCCGTCCTCGCTGTATCGGTCACTGGGTCTTCCTCTGGCCGGTGGGGTCCTCCTTGGTCGACGCCACGGGATGTCCTCCGGTCCGGATGCCAGCTGGATCTTCCCTGGAGTGGAAACCTGTAAAGACTGCACAGTTCGGGTTAGCGCAGCAACGCTTTTAGCTAGCTCTTGGACCTGATGGTGTAGGTCTGGAGCCGGGTCATTGTCCAAAGCCTGCGCATCAGCTCCCACAGGCCCTGCTGACAAGGGCGCCGCCTCCTGGTAGTAAGTGGTAGTGGGGCGTCTGTGGGTCACAACGCCACCTGGTGCCGGTTCTCGGAGCACCCGGATGGCTCTGTCCTTGAACTGCGCAAATTCCAGATGAGGGTCCTGTAAGGCCATTGCCCGCAACTGGGTTCGGTGGGCATTGCAATATAAACCCTCTATAAATTGTTCGGTCAACAGCCTGTCCTCGTTTCCCACTCCATTAGGGTCGGTCTGCTTAATGGCCCTCAGGGCCTCTTGTAGGTTTAGTGCATAGTCCCTTATACTCTCATGCGCTCGCTGCTTGCACCCGTAGAATCTAAGCTTAATCTCGGCTGAGGTGCGGGTATCAAAGGTGTCCTTCAGCCGGGTTAGTATCCCTGCGACAGTCTTCCTCCCAGGTGGCCAGGATTTTACTTCCCTTTTGGCTGCCCCGGTTAGTTGGGCCACCAGGATGCTCACTTTTTGCTCTTCTGTGAGGGGGTACACCTGGAAGAGGCTATCCAGCTTTTCTCTAAAGTCATGCAGGGTATGTGACTCCCCTGAGTACTGGGGTAGCCAGGCTGCTCCCGGGATATAGGGCATGGTGAAGGGCATAACTGCAGCAGCGGTAGCGCTGGCGAGGGTTGAGGCAGTGAAGCTCTCCTCCGTATCCGACATCTTCCTCCCCCCTAGTGGACCGTGGCCTACCTTGCGATGATCCTGTTCCGTAGGCCGCGGCTCCGCAGTGGATCGTCAGGGTTGAGGACCTTCCGTCGCGCTCCGGTGACGTCAGCGTCTGCTGGGCTCCTTCCAGGACCTTACGCAACGTCCGGACGTGAGGCGGGGCTTAAGTTCTCGCGCGCTTTCGGAGTCCACGCCCCTCTTCTTCCCGCGCGGCGTCCTCAAGATGGCGTCCAATGGCGGGAAAACTCCACGGATGGCGGGAAGAAGGCAGAAGATGGCGCCGGATGGCGGGAAACTTCACCGATGGCGGGAAGAAGGCTGAAGATGGCGCCGAATGGCGGGAATCTTCCCCGATGGCGGGAATCTTCACCACTGGTAAGTTTGAACAGTCTTTGCTTTTCAGGCACGCAGTACCCGGTGGTTGCGGGCACGAGATCCTGCCGACTACGCCAAAGTTGACGCGCCCCTGGGCCTGTGTCGCGCTGCGTTGCGCACGCGGGAGCTTACCCGGAGCCGGATCTGTTGAGGGTTGTAGTCTCGTGGCGGTGACCCGGTCCGTGCCCAGGGAGTCAAACTGTACGGCAGTCTATTAGCAATAGATGGTTGATGACTACGCCACCCGTTGAGTGCAGCCAGGGAGCTGCTGCTGCAGGGCAGACCGCTGAGACCGATGGTAGGATTGTGCAGCGTGATAGTATAACCCCCAACGGGAGGGGTATGGCCTCAGGGCAGCCGACGTGGATGATGGGGGTAGCAGGAACCACTCAGAGACGGTACGGTGTAGTTCAGGGTCTTTACTGGTAACAACGATAGACCCTCCCGGAGTACTTGCTAGCGGACGGGGCCTGGTCAGTCCTTGAGCAGATGGGATCTCCCCTGGCCAGGCGTAGTTGTAGGCCTCCCAAACTGACTGTACTCTTCTGGCTACCTTGCTAGAAGCTGATGTAAGTAGCCCACGTCCCTGAGTGTACCGTGTGGTGCTCACCCGTATGGCCGGTGACTCGGGGCCTTCTAATGGCTTCCGCTCCACGATGGCGGTGCTGGTCCCACGCGTGTGACCGTGCCTTCGGGCTTCTGGGCCAGAGGACCTGAAATCCCCTGCCTGACGGATTCTGCTGCTGGGTAGGAGTTAGTCCCCACAGCCTCGGACTCCGGGTCCGGAAAGAAATCTTCTTAGTCAGGGCGAGCTCTGTAGCTGCCAGCCCCTGACTCCTTGTGACTCTGCTGTTTCCTATGCTGCTCTTGTCTCTACTCTTCCTGGACTGACTAACCCTGCCTCAGCCCCGGGTTTATACAGGGGAAGTTCTTCCCCTCCCAAGGCTGGGCAGGAGGTGTGGCATGCACAGGATCCCTGACCAAAGGACCTCCCACCTGCTCTCAGACATAACATTACATTACTGTGGAAACCAGACCCCTGGGGTGCCACACATGATGAGTTATACGGCAGCCATCTTGGATTTTACAGGGTGCCTGCCCTGTGCCACATCTCTGCTCTTTGTGGTGCGCCCCATCGCCGCCCAAAGTGTAGCGGAGCTTGTGCTGCACGATATTAAGGTAGTCCTCTACTTTTTTTTGCGCTGTGAGCCGCTATTCGACGGTGGAAGCTCCTCATCTGGACACACCCACTAAATAACATTTCCCACATGTCTACTTTACATCAGCACAATTTTGGAACCAACATTTTTTAAAAATGGGTTAAAAATTGACCAGCGACTTTGAGGGGCCTTTATGACAGAAAATACCCAAAAGTGACACCATTCTAAAAACTGCAACCCTCAAGGTGCTCAAAACCACATTCAAGAAGTTTATTAACCTTCCAGGTGCTTCACATGATTTTTTGGAATGTGGAAGAAAACAATGAACATTTACCTTTCTTTTTTCACAAAAATGTTACATTAGACTCAAATTTTCTTATGTTCACTCACAAGGGTTTTCAACAGGAAAAAATGAACCACAATATTTGTTGTGCATTTTCTCCTGAAGAAGCCGATACCCCATATGTGGGGGAAAACCACTGTTTGGGCACACGGCAGGGCTCAGAAGGGAAGGAGCGCCATTTGACTTCTTGAATGTAAAATTTGCTTGAATAATTTGCGGATGCCATGTCGGGTTTGGAGAGTCACTGATGTGCCTAAACAGTGGAAGCCCCCCACAAGTGACCCCATTTTGGAAACTAGACCCCTCAAGGAACTTCTCTAGATGTGTGATGAGCACTCTTAAAAATAAAGAAATCACTTTTTAGGAAAATAAAAAAATCACTTTTTCCACAAAAATGATGTTTTAGCCCCAAATGTTTTTATTTTCACAAGGGTAAGAGGAGAAAATGGACCGTAAAAACTGTTGTGCAATTTCTCCTGAGTACAGCGATACCCCATATATGGGGAAAATACACTGTTTAAGCGCACGGTAGGGTTCAGAAGGGAAGGAGCATGGTGTGACTTTTTGAACGCAAAATTGGCTGGAATCGAGAGCGTATGCCATGTCACGTTTGGAGAGCCCCTGATGTGCCTAAACAGCGGAAACCCCCCACAAATGACCCTATTTTAGAAACTAGACCCCTCAAGGATTTTATCAAGGGTTATAGTGAACATTTTGAACCCAGAGGTACGACACAGAATTTGATACCCATTAGGTCATCATATTGAATAAGTTGTCATTAGTATTGAGCGCATGTGCTTGCTACTTGAGTTTGCATCGGGTAAGCACCATGTATTGCGGGTGCACGAGTGACATGCTCGAGTCCCCGCCCCTCATGTTTCATGGTTGTTAGACACCCAAAAAAAAAACATGCGGGGATCGCTCGTGCATGGCAGGCAATCCCTTCAAGTTTTTTTGGCTGTATAACAGCCGCAAAACATATGGGGTGGAGACTCGAGCATGTCACTCGAGCATCTGCAATTCTCGGTGTATACCCGAGCACCCGATGCGAACTCAAGTAGCAAGCAGTTGCTCTCAACACTAGTCGCCATATGGTCATCATTTTTTTTTTTTTTTTTAACTTTTGATAAAATCCTAACCCCAACCCTATCTCCAACCCTAACTACTAGCACAACCCTAAAAGTAACACAACCCTAACCTTAGCACAACCCTAATCCTAGTACAACCCTAAGCCTAGAGGTTTTTTTAACACCTTTCCTTGTGATTAGACGACTTTATTCTTTCGGTCAGTGCAATTACAGCAATACCAGATTCATATCGGGTTTTTATGTTTGGCAGATGTCACACACTAAAATACACTTTTTTTTGCAAAGGCTAGTTTTTGCAATCATTTTTCCATATTTTGACCGACAGTCATGTAAGGGCTTGTTTTTTGCGGGACAAGTTGACGTTTTTATTGGTACCATTATCGGGCAAATTACATTTTTTATCGCTTTGTTTTTTATGCAGTTCCGCGTGTGGTAAAATTGATAAGGCAGCGATATTCTTCGGGTACGACATTTATATAGTTTTTTTCATGTTTTGTCACTTTTACACAATAAAAAATATTTTATAGAAAAAAAATTTTTTTTGCATCGCTTTATTCTGAGAGCAGTAACTTTTAGATTTTTTCGCTGATGGAGCTGTATGGCAGCTTATTTTTTTGCAGGACAAGATGACATTTTCAGTGGTACTATTTTTATTTACATTCGTCTTTTTGATCACTTTTTTTTGTTTGGCTGTATGATGATAAAGCATAGTTTTTTGATTAGTTTTTTATTTATTTTTTTTACTGTGTTCACTAAAGGGGTTAAATAGAGGGATAGTTTTATAGGACAGGTCTTTCCGGGCGCCGCAATACCAAATATGTGTACTTCTAATATATATATATATATTTTCATAATAATATTTATTTATGGGTACAGAATATTTTTATTTTTTTGGATTTTTTCTTTTTTTTTAAATATTTTTACTATTTTTTTTTTCACTTTCTGATAACTCTTTTACACTTTGTCCCACTATGGGACTTTCATTTTTTTGCAGACCGATCACTTTTAAAGCATAGGGATGCAGTAGCATCCTTGTGCTATGCAGGCTGTCAGCCCTGCACTGGCACAAGTTAGATAAATCGTGCATTGCACACGCTCTACCTATCTTCCTGATGCCTGGTGACCCAGATGTTGTCATGGTATTCAAGGTTAGAGGGGCGCTCTTAACTCTGCTTGCCCCGGAAATGCACAGCCTCTGTGCGGGCGCGATCACATTGTGCGTAATCGTAGGTACCTGGTCCATAAGTACCAGGGCGCAGGGACGTACTATTACTGACAATGTCAGAAAGGGGTTAAAGTGCATTTACTCCTCGCAAACGCACCCAAAAACACATCTATATCATAAATAATTTTAAAAAATGACGCAGGGTCCCCCCTACTTTTGATAACCAGCCTAGGTAAAGGAGACAGGTGCGGGCTTATATTATCAAGCTGGGAAGATCCATGGATATTGGCCCTTTCCCAGCCCAAAAATGAAAGCTCTCAGCCGCCCCAGAATTGACGCATCCATGAGATGCGCCAATTTGGGCACTTTGCCGACTCTTCCCGATTGCCCTGGTGCGGTGTCAATTGGGGTAATAGTTTATGGGGTGGATGTCAGCTTTGTAATGTCAGTGAGCAACAAGCCTAATGGTTATTAATGGAGAGTTGTCTATCAGACACCCCCATTACTAATCCAGTAGTCATAAAAAAAACCACAGGAAAAAATCGTTTATTTTAAAAAAACACTCCCACACACCTTGCTCGCCAATTTATTAAAAAGCAAACAAATCAACATGAAGATCCGACGTAATCCAGCCACTTAGAAGTAGTCCAAAAATGGGAACCTGAAAGACATAAAAAGAGAGTTAACTAAATGAAAACAAGAAACATTCCCTCATTCACCAATTTATTATTAATAATAATTCCTGCAGCTGTGATGTGACCCATTGGGGTTCCCACGACGTCTCGCGATTCTGTACAGCAACCTTTGGTGCGTCATTCTGAGAACGACAATTCACAGATCACTCCTGGTCATGTCTCACGAGCGATGACATCAGTAACTTAGTAACGTCATCGTTCGTGAGGGACCTATGAAGGGACCTATTAGCACATTCCAATAAAATGAATGAAAATTATTGCGTGAACTGTTGTTGTTAAACTTTTTATTGGTACTGTACATGAGCATCTCTTTATAGGGAACCCCTTCGGTGCTGTTACTTTTTCTTCACTTTGTAACTTATTACGCAAGGGACTATCCTCTTTTTTTCATATATCGTAAAGTTCTAGATGTAAAATTTCCTTAGTTCATGTCTGTGCATGTGAATGGTTAAAGTGGATCTGTCGCCAAATTTCACAATCCTTCCTGCACTGCTACTGGTGGCATCTCACACGGCTAAATGCATGCGGATATATTGTCCTCTATTTGCTTCTTCTTGAACATTGGTTTGTGGTTGTTTTCCCTATGATCAGAATGCACCTTGGTGTTTCTAGGTTCTCCACTGATGTAATATATTTTTTTTGTTCCTTAAAGGGAACCTGTGACGTGAAAAAAAGCTATTTATCTGCAGATATGGGGTTAATCTGCAGAGTAATAGCATCCTGAACCTGCACTGCACTTAGACCCCCGCTCTCAGGAGGAAATGAACTTTATTCCTCCTGGTAGTGTTCTGGGTTCAGTCACCGGGATGGTGCCGGTGTGGTTCAGTCACCGCTCTGTGTATAGAGAGGGCAGCTGTAACCGCATCCCCGGCTCTGAGTAATGCTGAGCTGCTTTCAGTCAGTGCCAGTGATGTGGTTACCGCCACCGCTCACTATACAGAGTGGTGACTGAACCTACACCTGTACCACTCCCGAGATGGAAACCCAATGGATGCCGGGAGAAATAAAGTTCATTTCCTCCCAACAGCAGGGGATTAAGTGTCGGCGCCGGGCGGGTTCAGAATAGTATTAACCTAGAGATTATCCCCATATGTGCAGGCTAATTTCGTTTTTTCACATGACAAATTCCCTTCAAGTAAAGAAGCTTTTTTTATTGTAGTTATTATTTCTTACAAGCATGTAGTAATGTCTTTTTTTGTTTTGTTTTGTTTTTTAAATCTGCAGTGCAAGCGGACCTTCAGACCGCACCTATTATAGCGGTAAGACATTTTATGAAAATTCAGATGGTATAATGAAATATGTGACTTTATATTTTATTCCAAAATTTTTATAGGTTTTATTAAAGGTACGGAAAGTATTCAGACCCCTTTAAATTTTTCACTCTTTGTTTCATTGTAGCCATTTGGTAAATTCTAAAAAGTTAATTTTTTTTCTCATTAAAGTACACTCTACACCCCATCTTGACTGAACATAAACAGAAATGCAGAAATTTTTGCAAATTTATTAAAAAAGAAAAACTGAAATATTACATGGTCATAAGTATTCAGACCCTTTGCTCAGTATTGAGTAGAAAGACCCTTTTGAGCTGGTACTGCCATGAGTCTTCTTGGGAATAATGCAACAAGTTTTTCACACCTGGATTTGGGGATCCTCTGCCAATCTTCCTTGCAGATCCTCTCCAGTTCCGTCAGGTTGGATGGTGAACGTTGGTGGACAGCCATTTTCAGGTCACTCCAGAGATGCTCAATTGGGTTTAGGTCAGGCATCTGGCTAGGCCAGTCAAGAATGGTCACAGATTTGTTCTGAAGCCTCTCCTTTGTTATTTTAGCTGTGTGCTTAGGGCCATTGTGTTGTTGGAAGGTGAACCTTCAGCCAAGTCTTAGGTCCATAGCATGATGATGCCACCACCATGTTTCACAGTTGGGATTGTATTGGGCAGGTGATGAGTAGTGCCTGGTTTTCTGCACACACACCGCTTAGAATTACCACCAAAAAGTTCTATCTTTGTCTCATCAGACCAGAGAATCTTATTTCTCATAGTCTAGGAGTCCTTCATGTGTTTTTGAGCAAACTTTATGCTGGCTTTAATATGTCTTGCACTGAGCAGAGGTTTCCTTCGGGCCACTCTGCCATAAAGGCCTGACTGGTGGAGAGCTGCAGTGATAGTTGACTTTGGAACTTTCTCCCATCTCCCTACTGCATCTCTGGAGCTCAGCCACAGTGATCTTGGGGTTCCTCTTTATCTCTCTCACCAAGGCTCTTCTCCCACGATTGCTCAGTTTGGCTGGACGGCCAGGTCTAGGAAGACTTCTGGTGGTCCCAAACTTCTTCCATTTAAGGATTATGGAGGCCACTGTGCTCTTAGGAACCTTGAGTAATGCAGACATTCTTTTGTAATCTTGGCCAGATCTATGCCTTGCCTCAATTCTGTCTCTGAGCTCCTTGGGCAGTTTCTTTGAGCTCATGATTCTCATTTGGTCTGACATGTACTTTGAGCTGTAAGATCTTGTGTGTACCTTTCCAAATCAAGTCCTATCAGTTTAATTAAACACAGCTGGAATCCAATGAAGGAGTAGAACCATCTCAAGGAGGATCACAAGGAAATGGACAGCATGTGACTTAAATAAGAGTGTCTGAGAAAAGGGTCTGAATACTTATGACCATGTGATATTTCAGTTTTTCTTTTTTAATAAATTTGCAAAAATTGGAGTTGGGGAACACTTTTTTAGTGTGTGACAGCAGCCAAACATAAAAATCCGATATACAGTGGCTTGCAAAAGTATTCACCCCCTTCGCAGTTTTTGTGTTTTTCTACCTTACAACCTGGAATTTAATTGTTTTTTAAAGGCTTTGCATGAGATCATGTAAAGAACATGCCTACAGCTCTGAACATTTGGTTTTATTTTTGTTGTGAAGCAAACAACAAATAGGACAAAATACCTGAAAACTTCAATGCGCATAACTATTCACCCGTCTAAAGTCAGTACTTAGTAGAAGCTCCTTTTGTAGCAATTGCAGCTGAAGGTCGTTTTGGGTTAGTCTCTATGAGCTTTCTACCTCTTGCCACTGGGATTTTTGGCCATTCTTCAAGGCCAAACTGCTCCATCTCCTTCAAGTTAGATGATTTCCTCTGGTGAACAGCAATCTTCAAGTCTGACTACAGATTCTCAGTTGGATTACAATCTGGGCTTTATCACTACAAAACATTTAGGCTATGTGCCCACGATGCAGAAATACTCCGGATTTTTCCTGAGCGTTTCTGCATCTCCCTTGCAGAAAAAACGCATGCGGATTGTACATGCGTTTTTACTGCCAGGGACATGCGGATGTGAAGCGTTCTTCACATGCATTTCTGCATGCGGATTGACAAGCGCTTTCCAAGCGATTTTAGCATCACTTGGAAAGTGCTTGACAACTTCGTCACACTATATAAATCCATGTGTGTTATATAGTGTGACCTTAAAGAATGTTTAAAAATAAAAAAATTAATCTATACTTACCTTCCGATGGCCCCCGAAGTCTTGCTTCGCTCCATTCTCCCTTGCCGGCAGCTCGCGGTACACTGCACTGAAGGACCTGCCATCACATGACTATGATGTCAGCGCAGGTCCTTCAGTCCATCGCAAACTGCCGGCATGGGAGGATGAGCGCAGCGGGGGCCGTCAGAAGGTAAATATAATATTTATTTTTTATTTTATTCTTTTTTTTACAGGTTCTATGGTACCCTGGTCCGGAGGAGAGTCTCCTGTCCTCCACACCCGGGTACCATCCGCACATTGAAACACTTGGATTCCGCATATACAGATGCAGTGATGCGTAATCCATGCAAGTCAACGGCGGCGAAAAAAATAATTGGTAGTGCTGCGTTTTTTTCCGCAATGATAACCCGCAGCGGAAATTTCCACAGCATGTGCACAGCACATGCGGATTATCATTGGGGACCATGGCTGGCCTTCTACCATTCGTTTCTGCAGCATTTTTGCCGCTGCGGAAACGCTTAAAAAAACCGCATCGTGGGCACACAGCCTTACACTTTTTCCCTTAAACCACTCGAGTGTTGCTTTAGCAGTATGCTTTGGATCATTGTCTTGTTGGAAGGTGAACCACTGTCCCAGTCTCAAATCACTGACAGACTGAAACAGGTTTTGCTCAGAAAGATCCATGTTTTTCGCAGGATCCATCTTTTCCTGGACTTGAACAATTTCCCCTATCCCTGCTGCCGAAAAACATCCCCATAGTATGATGCTAACACCACCATGTTTCACTGTGGGGATAGTGTTCTTGGGGTGATGAGTTGTGTTGGTTTGGCACCAGACATAGCGTTTACTTTGGTGGCAAGAAAGTTCAATTTTGGTCTCATCTGACCACATCGCCTTCCTCCACACCTTTGAGGAGACTCCCACATGTATTTTGGGAAACTCAAAATACCTTACAATTTTTGTAAGTAAAGGCTTTTTTTCTTGTTCAATTATGTTTATTGGTATTTTAAAACATTTTAAAGGGAGAAATGCACACACAATATAAGCCTAAAGGTTGGCGGAGAGTAGGGGAGGTAGGAAAGCTAGGGGGAAGGAAGGGTAAGTAAAAGGTAATTCCTTTTGAAAATATGGAAAAGAGAGGCAAGTGTACAAAAAGCTGTCTTTGAATTTTACATGTAACTTGCACTTGTTAAAATTATAGCTTATTCCTTATGAATTAATTGCTGAAAAAAGAAAGACAGAAATATTAGTAAGACACATATAGTACATTAAAAGTAGCTTAATGATATATGTGGACACTTGCCGGGGATCAAGATGTTCTCCATCGACCTGGGGGGAAGGAGTTTGATTTAAGTTTCCATTCAGTCAGAGTGAAGTATGAATAGAAGTTCGCTGACCTAATGCAAATATTGAAGATTGTTTCAATTGGAAGATGGAAAAAAAAGGATTATGATCTTTTTATAATCTGGTTCTTGAAGATAGATTGTAATTCTATGGTAATAGTCCAAAATGGAAAATTGTATTACAATCCAGATGAAATCCAAGACATAGACCCAAATTGACCCATATTGTAATCGAATTTAGTATGAATTGTAATTCAAGTGTTTATAATGTTATAATCTTGGTTAAAATCCGTAGATATTAGCTGATATTTATTCACCTAGTCCAAGAAATTCTAAGCAACACTAGACACTGTGAAAATATTACTATACACTTAATCCTATGTGGTTATTTGTTTCAAACCCATCAGGATAACAGAGACTCTAAATTCAATTAAAAATCAATATTTTTTATTCATTATCCATATAAAAAACAGAAAAACAATTTTTTTTAAAAAAAAATGACAGGGGACATCCAGAAAAGAGAGATGCAATATATAGCTTGGTCATATCACATTCATCATGATTGTATAGCCGAAAACTAAACCACCTTATTCACTTGATGCATATTTGAACCGGTATTATAGACAGATGTAAACAGATTTGACAAAGTGCAAATTATGCAATACTCAGTCAAATATAATAAATTAAATTAAATGGTAGGGAGTCAGACATTTACATCTATGATCATAAAGTGCTAAGTGCTTGTATTTAGAAAAAATTGTCTGCATTATTTCATTGCATTAGTTGGACCGTAAACAACTGCTTACAACTATGCAAAGTGCCATGGAGTAGTCAATATACCTATTAAAAATTGGTAAGAAAGTAAGAAAAGATCAAAGATATCTAATGATAGGCCAGGCGTCCGGGGGAGCCGTCCATAGGAAGTTATCCCATCAATCATGTGCCAGTTGTAAGGTGCCGCACGCCACTATACAGGAACCGGACCCGTGGAGTAAAGCCTAGCTGTGCAGAGCAGTGGAACGCATGTGTGGAACGCATGCGGACCACATGGAGCACAACCTCAAAAAGGTCCATCCCCACTTCCTAAACCATGAACCTGTAGGACATGGCATACATATCAAGGAATGACAAGGGAAAATGGGAGGGGAATGGGGAAGGAAGGAGGGAAGAAGAAAAGAATAAACCAAATGTAAAGACAGAAAATAGATGCTGTAGGAGCATCGATTACCATAAAGTGAAATGTGAAGGGGGTGGGGGGGTGAAAATGAAAGTAAGGCTGAGTTCACACGATGCGTTTTTCATGCGTTTCCGCTGCGTTTTTGCAGTTGCGTAAACGCCGCGGAAACGCATGAAAAACGCATGGTAGAAAGGCAGCAATGTTCCCCAATGGAAATCCGCATGTCCTGTGCCCATGATGCGGATTTTTCCGCAGCGTAAACGCTGCGGTCAAAAATCCGCAGCATGTCAATTAATTTTGCGGAAACGCTGCTCTTTTGCCGCCATTGTCTTGCATTAGACCGCATGGAATCCGCATCACTGTATATGTTGATGCGCTTTTCATGCGGTCTAATGTGCGGATGGTACCCGGGTGTGGAGGAGAGGACTCTCATCCAGACCCAGGTACCATTAAAAAAAAAAGAATAAAATAAAAAATATATATATTCTCACCTTCTGACGGCCCGCGCTGCGTCCTGCCGGCTTCCCGCGCACTTCGGGGTTGAATGAAGGACCTTCGCTGACGTCAGAGTCATGTGACGGGTCACGTGACGCTGACGTCGGAAGGTCCTACAGTCTTCACTGCCGGCAGCCGGGACCGATGAAGCAGGACACCGGGGGCCATCAGAGGGTAAAGTATAGATTTATTTTTTATTTTTTGACATCACACACTATATAAATCCATGCCGGCTGCATGGATTTATATAGTGTGAAGTTGACAAGCACTTTTCAAGTGATGCTAAAATCGCTTGGGAAGCGCTTGTCAACCCGCATGCGGAAATGAAAGTGAAGACCGCTTCATTTCCGCATGTCCCTGGCAGGAAACCGCATGTACAATCCGCATGCGTTTTTTCCTGCCAGAGAGATGCAGAAACGCTCAGGAAAAAATCCTGAGCATTTCTGCATCGTGTGCACATACCCTAAAAGTGTAAATTAAAAAAGAAAAATCATGTATGAATGAAAATATGTATTTGTTGAATGTGAAGTGTATAAATAACGAAAATAATGTATGTATAGTGAAAAAGCAAAGAATAAGTGAAAAGTAATAAAACAAATATATGTAAGTAAGTGTTAATATGTCTATTGTCAAAGAGAAGCGAAGTGTAACAATTAGAAACATTTAATTGTGCTAGGATTTTATGCCACGCAATCACGGAGAATAAGGGGAGAAGCCTACACAATGCCACGAATTTCAAAAATATTCAATATGTTTCAGATTCACTTGTTAAAGGGACACAGCGCCATCTATAATTATAGTCCATGCATATCATTGGTAGATGGTTCCAAACTAATGTTCCTTGATTCTAATTGTCCATTATCATGGATCTCCACAGAAGGCTCTAGGAACACCATCCCCTTCGGAAGGAGGAGTCAACCAGGTCACCAGACTCCACCCCAAGTAGCCAAGGCAGCAGGTAAGTAGTGGATATAAGTAAGTCTTTGATTTGGGATAAAAACACAATCAATTAGAAGTACATAATGGTTTGTAAAGAGGACTACTCATCCTTTACAGTACCCATGATACACAAAAATGAAAAATGAGAATGGGGGCGGGAGGGAAAAAAGGGAACAAGGGAAGGGAAATTGGACCTAAGATCTATTTAAAAGCTGATTACAGCATAATTCTCGGCTACCCTATAAACGGCCTCGCAGACGCCAGGAAAAATGGTCAGAATGAAAAAAAGGGAAAAGTTAAAAAGGTATTAAAATACCATAAGATAAAAACATAAAAAATAGCCACCCAGAAATAAACATGAAACCTACCAACTCGAAAAAAATGGGGGAAGAAATATGAATAAATTACAAGAAAGAACTAAAACCCGTAGCTTCATTTAAACCCTGTGGATTCAAGGTACCCAATCGAAAAATCCAATGACTTTCTAACTAACCTAAGGCTTTTCCAAGATCTCCACCCCTTAGACCTAGGACTATCTGATCTATGGCAAATGCCTTAAGGCCTTTAGGGGAACAATTGTGGTACAGTTTAAAATGACGCGGAATAGTTTTAATGTGGGGTCATCAATGCCAACTGCTTTTTCGATGTCCTTCACATGCTCTCTTTCCCGTATTTTGAATTCTCTCGTGGTAAAGCCAACTTAAAGTTTTCGGTAGCGACATTCGGCATAGTAGATTACTCCTTTGGAGCTGTAATTCAGATGTTTGCATTTCTGGAAAGTTCTGGTGCCATCATGGTTGGCAAATGTTTTGGCTTTCACGAGATTCCAGCAAGCCTTACAGTGGCCACAAGGAAAGAAACCCTGTGGAATAGTAGAAGGTTCCTTGTTTTTGGCAGTTGAATCATAGTAACTATGTACTAATATATCTTTCAGATTTCTACATCTCTTTGCCACCATTGATGGGGCTGAAGGGAGAATTTTGGACAAAACATGGTCCTTAGCAAAACTTTCCAATGTTTGTTGATAATTGATGTCAATTCATCCCATTGGTTATTATACGTTGATATAAACCGTACCACTCCATCATTATTTGTATCAATCTTCCTGGGCGCATTATGAATGAGCTGTTCTCTGGATACTTTTTTGGCTCTCATATATCCGCATCTAATTTGTCTTCGACTGTAACCCCTAGCCAAAAAGCGTTGAGCGAGATTAGTGGCTTGTTGTTCAACTGACCAATAGGGAGTCCCCTAATGGTGGAGGGCAAATGAGACGATTCTGCATGTAGCAGTGAGTTAGTGGCCATAGACTTGCGATATATATCCGTAATGACACGTCCTTCACTAGAAATGTGGATTTTGAGATCCAAGAAGTCTAGCTCTCTATGAAAATGATATGTCAATTTAATGTTAAGATTATTATTATTATTGAGAGCTTTCATCAGAATATCCAAATCCCCCACTGACCCCTCCCACATAAACCATAAGTCATCGATATATCGCATCCACCCTTGCACCAAATCAATGCCAGGAATTGATTTCCCTGGAATATGTCCCTCTCCAAGCTCATATAAACAAATTGGCATAGGAGGGGGCACAAGAGGCCCCCATCGCTGTGCCCTGTAGTTGTAAATAAAAAAAATTATGAAAAATAAATACATTATGCTTGAGGACATATTCCAGGAGGATCAATATTAAGTCAGCTAGCTCTGAATCCAAATTTGTAGATGTCTGATACCAAGATGCCGCTCTCAAGCCATCTTCATGTTTTATACAAGTATACAAGGCTTCCACATCTGCCGTTACCATGATGGCTTGGTCTGGAATATAAAGGTGGTTTAATCTTTGGAGAGCCGCATTGGTGTCCTGGATGAATGATGGTAGGGTGGATACGATAGGTTTCAAAAAATAATCAATGACGTCGGAAATTACCTCACATAATCCCCCATTGCCTGAAACAATGGGTCTACCGGGGGGTCAGTGTGCTTTTTGTGGACCTTTGGAATGAGATACAATGTGGGAAGTTTTGGATGAAAGTTATTAATTGTATCTAACATTTTTTGGGTAATAATACCCTTCTCCAAAGCCTTCTCCATGATGAAAATTAATTCATTGTGGAAGGTAGGGGTCGGATTATATACCAGTTTTTTTATAGCAAGATGGTGGGCTTGTTTTTCGTATAAATAGGTGGGCCGCACCACCAGATTCCCCCCCGTATCTGCTGGTTTATATACCACGTCGGGGAGGGATTGTAATTCTTTTACAGCTGCTCTCTCCTGTTTTATTAATGTTTGACTTCCACGGGGACAGCTTGGAAGAGATTGAATGTCATTAGTAACTAGTTTGGTGAAGACATCGACCGCTGGGCATGTACTTAGAGGGGGGAACTTTTTGGATTTGTGAAAAAGGTTCGAAGGAATGTTACCAACGTTTGTAAGTTGATTTTCATCATCCAATGATTCCAAAATCTGAAGTGCTTCCCTTTCTTCCACGATGGAAAACATACTCTGATGGTCGGCCTTGTTATGCAATTTTTTAAAAACTAGCTTTATAGCAAGGAGATGTACATCTCTCACCACCGAGAACGTGTCTCAATACGAAGAGGAGAAAACGTCAAACCTCTTTCAAGAACTCTGAGTTGAATTTCTGATAGAACATGTGAAGACAAGTTAATTACCCTTAAGCGGTTCTGACGCGCCCCCTGGGCCATGTTCAGGGGATACCCGGAGCCGGATCTGGATAGGGGTAGTAGTCCTTGTGGCGGTGACCCGGTCCGTGCCCAGGGTGTCAAACTAAGTGGCAGTCTAAGGCAGTAGATGTTAACTTGATCGACTACGCCACCCGTTGAGTGCGGCTTTGAAGCCGCCGCTGCAGAACAGTCCGCTGAGGCCGGTGGTATGGGTGCAGCAATGATGGTATAACCCCCAACGGGAGGGGTATGGCCTCAGGGCAGCTGGTGCGGATGATGGGGGTAGTTATGGTGTAGTAAGAAGAGTCAGAGACACGAGATGCAAGTTCAGTGTTTTTACTCACGGGTGTTCCTTGGTCACTCTGGCCTTGAGTGACCACCCGAGCCGTGCCGCGTCCACCAGGTCCTGGACTCGGCTAACCCCCAGGCAGTCCGGAGCGTGGTCCTGAGCTTCCCTGTCTCTCTCTCTCTTCCTCCTGGCCGTTCCCACCAGGGATCCACTTATGGCCGGCTCCCTCGGGTCTCTTGGTGGTCAACCCTTCTCTGGGTTCCCTGACCCTATACTCGGTGTGCCTTTCTGGTGGATTTGGTGAGGGTCGTGGCAAATCTTGACCAAGACCTCCGGTTTCTGGCTGAGGATAAGTGGCCTCCACCAGTTCGGGTTCCGGTACCCGTGTCCGCCAACCCTTCACCCTTCTGGCTTAATTCTGGGATCTTGGGGTTCCTTCTGTCTCTCTCTCTGGGTCTTTCTTACTCCTCTCTTCCTCACTGCAGACTTGGCCTTGGAGCTGGGCCCAGCCGGAGCCACAGCTCCCTGTCAGCCCTCCTGGCTGAGCTCCTCTGAGCTGACTGACTCTCAAAGACTGACTGGCCCTGACCTAAGATGGTGCCCACCTTATATACTCCCTCTATGTGTGAGCTCAGGTGACCAGCACCCAATGAGCTCCTAGCTTTACCCAGACTACTCCCCCTATCTGCCCCTACACTACTGGGATGTTCCACCCCCCTTCCCACTCCAGCCAGGGACAGACGCTGTCGTACCTGCACATATACCTAGTGGGAGTACCGTAGTTCTGTCCCCCGGAAATGGGATGTATGTAGTGCATGCAGCCTACTAAGCTCAGTTCCACACTCCATCCTTACCCGGGAGTGGAATACCACACCTCTGGCTTGAGGTGTAATACCCCTGTAGCAGCCGAGTCCTCAGGGTGCTACAGTTCTCTCCCTTTTTGGTTCCAGCAGCCTTAGCAAACATATCCTGAAATCTTCGTTCCTGTCTTTTGCCCTTGTCCATATGAAAGCCCCTACTACTGGTGCTATCAATATCACTAGAGGATGAAAAATTCATCCGTCTGTGACTGATAAGGACTTTCATAAGACTGACCTTGATTGAAGACTTTAGTGACGTTTTTATGTTTTTTAATCTGCCAGCGAAATACTTTATTGTTCTCAAAATCAGTTAGATCTCGTTGGTATTTCTTACATTTTATCTGACTGATATCTCCTTCCCATTTATTTATATCAGTCATAAGTTTTTCAAAATTTTCCCCTGTAATCTCCTTGTGAATAGTTTTCTCCAATGCCTCCAACTCATCATCCAAGTCACCAAGGGTTTTAGTATTTGTTTCAATGATGATCTGGATGAAATCCAGCGAGCATAAAGTTGCGGCCTTAATCCATTTATTGCTCAAAGTCTCGTCTTTTAGATCAAAAGATGGGTACACTTGTATACGTAAGCCACGTGGGATGATTCTTTTGGTATAATAATTCTCTAAGGATGTTTTATTCCACCATACACTGGATGTTCCCTGTTTGAATAGATCTGAAGCCTTAGTTTGCCAGGCATTCATTCTGGCTTTTAAATCCATTTTAAGTATTTTGAATGGACCAATCTGTTTGAAAACAGCAAACATAATTATTCACATAGTCCAAGAAATTCTAAGCAACACTAGACACTGGGAAAATATTACTATACACTTAGTCCTATGTGGTTATTTGTTTCAAACCCACCAGGATAACACAGACTCTAATTTCAATTAAAAATCAATATTTTTTATTCATTATCCATATTAAAAAAACAGAAAAACAAAACAATTTTTTAAAAATGACAGGGGACATCCAGAAAAGAGAGATGCAATATATAGCTTGGTCATGTCACATTCATCATGATTGTATAGCAGAAAACTAAACCACCTTATTCACTTGATGCATATTTGAACCAGTATTATAGACAGATGTAAACAGATTTGACAAAGTGCAAATTATGCAATACCCTAATTATATTAAAGTAGGGAGTCAGACATTTACATCTATGATCATAAAGTGCTAAGTGCTTATATTTAGAAAAAATTGTCTGCATAATCTCATTCCATTAGTTGGAGAGTAAACAACTGCTTACAACTATGCAAAGTGCCATGGAGTAGTCAATATACCTATTAAAAATTGCTACAAACTGACCATATTGACAGCATTTACCTCTCAGAACCCCTACGCCGTTTCGCTGTTAAGCTTCTTCCGGGGGTGTGTCTATCCACTGAGGGGCTTGAGTATATATAGAGCCATGTAGCCAATTGCATCATCTGATGTATGAAAAAGAAAGTAAGAAAAGATGAAAGATATCTAATGATAGGCCAGGCTTCCGGGGCTGGTGTGTCCATAGGAAGTTATCCCATCAATCATGTGCCAGCTGTAAGGTGCTTTGATGGCGCATCGCTTGCGTGTATACTACACCTGTTTGCAAAAGGGACTTCCGGGTGGTGCGCAGTGGAACGCACGCGGTCCACATGTAGCGCATCCCTGGAAGTCAGTAGGTGATGTCACACGCCCGTGTGCACAGCTCCCATGCTTATTCTTTGCTTTTTCACTATACATACAGTACAGACCAAAAGTTTGGACACACCTTCTCATTTAAAGATTTTTCTGTATTTTCATGACTATGAAAATTGTACATTCACACTGAAGGCATCAAAACTATGAATTAACAAAAAAGTGTGAAACAACTGAAAATATGTCTTATATTCTAGGTTCTTCAAAGTAGCCAGCTTTTGCTTTGATGACTGCTTTGCACACTCTTGACATTCTCTTGAATGGGACTTGAATGGTGTGGCCCCCATGCTCCCCTGACCTCAACCCCATTGAGAACCTCTGGAGCATCATCAAAAGGAGTGTCTATGATGGCGGCAGGCAGTTCACATCTAAGCAACAGCTCTGGGAGGGTATTCTGTCCTCATGCAAAACAATTGAAGCAGAAACCATCTAAAACCTGACAAATTCAATGGACGAGAGAGTTCAGAAGCTCCTTTCGGACAAAGGGTCCTATGTGAAAATGTAACATCACCTAGAATAAAGTTTTGAGTTGAAAACGGTTTGATTTCAGTTTGTAATAACCTGCTAATGCTTATAATTTCAAAAATGACCATTTTTTTGTTCTTTATTAAAATGAAAAGGTTGAAAACTCTGCTGTGCATAATAATTTGGAACATGCATTTTGAGTGCAGTTTGAGTATTTTATTTTTTTTAAATATACTGTTATCATAGGCAGTTTGTACAAAAACCTTTCAATTGTACTCTAATAGTTATTTGACTGGAAAATTACAATGACTGCAATTCATATAGGTAATTTGGGAAAATCTGAGAAAATATTATTTGCATAATAATTTGGAACACAGTGTATATTGCATCTCTCTTTTCTGGATGCCCCCTGTCATTTTTTTTTTAAAAAATTGTTTTTCTTTTTTTTAATATGGATAATGAATAAAAAATATTGATTTTTAATTGAAATGAGAGTCTCTGTTATCCTGATGGGTTTGAAACAAATAACCACATAGGATTAAGTGTATGTTAGCTGATATGTAGTCTGTGATGACTGAGTAAATTACTGGGATTTTATTCCCGTTGGTGATAATTAGCATTGGGATTAGATTTGTTTCAAGATATTTTGCAGTTTTAGGCTGCGTGCCCACTATGCGTTTTTCAATCGTTTTTGCCACGGAATTTCCGCTGCGAAAACGCTTGGTAATACGTGCCCCATGGTCCCCAATGATAATCCGCATATTCTGTGCACATGCTGCGGAAATTTCCGCTGCAGATTATCATTACGGAAAAATACTCAGCATGTCCATTAATTTTGTGGACACGCTGCGTAATTGCCGCCATTGACTTGCATTGAATCGCTTAATATCCGCATGACTACATGTGCACATGCGGATATTTAGCGTTTCAATGTGCGGATGGTACCGGGGTTTGGAGAAGAGGAGACTTTAAGATAAAGAATAAACATTATACTTTCCTTCCGATGGCCCCTGGTCTCCATAGCGATGCGTCTTGGCTCCACAGCGTCTCGCGATGGTCTAAAATGACCTTCCATGACGTAATTTAGTCATGTGACAGGTCACTTGATCGCTGACGTCGGCGGTCGCGTTACCTGTCACATGACTAAATTACGTCATCAAAGATCCTCTTAGACCACCGCGAGCCGTACAAGAGACCGGACTCACCGGAGAAAAGACCGGGGGCCATCTCAAGGTAATCATAATGTTTATTTTTTACTATTTTTTTTTTCAACTATTAACTTGGTCACACTATATAAATCCATGCCGGTTGCATGGATTTATATAGTGTGACCAAGTTGTCAAGCACTTTTCCAAGTGATGCTAAAATCGCTTGGAAAAGCGCTTGATAACCCGCATGCAGAAATGCACGCAAAAACGCTTGACAAGCGCTTCTACCATGGCAGGGAAAATGCATGTAAATTCCGCATGCTTTTTCCCTGCCAGGAAGATGCGGAAAAAATCTGCAGCATTTCTGCATCGAGGGAACTTAGCCTTAATGTTCTTAGGAGATTTAGTCCTACTGGCAAAAAAGGAAGTAAATCTTGCTTCCTAAATTGACCTGCAAAGTGGCTGATTCTAACCAACAGTAGCTTATTCCCGCACAAAGTGTTATGGATCCGAGTGGTGGAACCTCTGTGCTGCGGTGCAAAGAGGGACCAAAGGGGCGTGACTAAGTATCTACTCGGACTGACCAAGGTCGCACGGCGGCTCAAATGACTCCGTGAACCAGGGAGGGACCGAGCAGAGGGACCAGGTGCCACTCTGGGCCAGTCTTTGTATGAGAGCAGGTGACTCCCATGGGTCAGATGGCAGGGACTGACCGGTACAGCAGATGAGCACGGCAGGCAGGCTGATGGGTGGTCCGGGTAGACAGACTGGCGGACACCCCGGGTAACTGGCTGGAGCCTCCAGGTAGGCAGGCTGGTAGGCACAGCAGGTAACAGGCAGGAGCCTCCAGGTAGGCTGGCTGGTAGGCACAGCAAGTAACAGGCAGGAGCCTCCAGGTAGGCTGGCTGGTAGGCACAGCAAGTAACAGGCAGGAGCCTCCAGGTAGGCAGGCTGGTAGGCACGGCAGGTAACAGGCCGGAGCCTCCAGGTAGGCTGGCTGGCAGGCAAGACAGGTTACTGGTAAGTTCTCTGGGTAGGCGGACTGGCTAAGCCCATAACAGACTGGCGGGTTGGACCGTAGGCAGACTGGAGTGTGTTCCGGCTGGTGGAGACAGGTAGCAGGTAAAGGCTCCAGATAGGCTTACTGGCCAAGCCGAGAGACAGACTGGCAGACTGGATTGGAAGCTGACTGTCGGGCTGGACTGGTAGTCAGGCTGGCGGGCTAGACTGGTAGTCAGGCTGGCAGACTGGACTGGTAGTCAGGCTGGCGGACTGGACTGGTAGTCAGGCTGGCGGACTGGACTGGCAGTCAGGCTGGCGGACTGGACTGGTAGTCAGACTGGCAGCGGGACCTAAGGGCTGAAGCAAAGTTAGCACACAGAGCAACAACCTTGCACGGGCACCTCCATTTTGGAGGAGGTCCCTTATATGTGAGAAGTCTTCCGGCCATTGGCCGGGGACTCCTTAGGATGGCGCGCGTGGCCCCTTTAAGAGGGAAGGAGTGCGCGCGCCTTAAGCACAGTGCCCAGGAAGCTGCGCGTACCGACTGCAACAGCAGGGGAGCCTCAAGACGCCGGGGTAGGAGCGCGGCGGTAAGGGGGACGACATCTCTGCCTGGCAGAGGGCAGAGATGCCGATGCTACACAAAGTAGTTATTTTGTAGTTTGTTAGACAGATTTCCTAGCTTGTAGAGTGGCTCTTGATAGATCTATAAAGAGATGAAATCATAATGGGCCTATAGTTTTTGAGTTCCACATCATTGATAGTGGTATTTCTTGTTAAAAAGGAGTAGAAGTTTACTTTAACGTCTCTTGGAATATCGGGAGAGATGTAATGAGGCTTTGCAATCCTATAGACCTTGGCGACTGTCTTATCTTTGCATATGTTTGAAATTAGTTGAGCTAGTATTTTGGTGATATAGCTATCTAATTTAATTGGTTGGACTGATTTAGGAATGCTTCTTATTTTAAATTGTTCCTTCTAGAAATGTCTTCAAGATTAGACATCTTAGCTTTAAAAGATGAGACCTTTTTGTAAAGAATTAATTGAGCTCACCATCTCCGAATGATTTTGTGTTGTTTACTAAGATACTACCTTATCGATTCTTACTTTCATTTTTGTAATTTCAGAGGATGTAACTAAACTACCGTATTTTTCGAACTATAAGACGCACTGGACCATAAGACGCACCCCAAATTTTGGGGTGTAAAATAGGAAAAAAAATAATTTTTATAAGATGGGGTCCGTCTTATACTCTGATTAGGTATCTTACCTTGGGGGGGGGGGTGGAGCAGGATCGCAGGTCCCTCCATTTCCTGCCTCAGGAACTCGGCGGCAGCAGAAGAGGTGAGATGCCGGTGTCTGGTTGGGGCCTGGCCTGGCCTGTGGACTGGGGCCTGGCCTGGCCTGTGGACTGGGGACGGGCCTGGGGCTTGTGGACGGGCCTGGGGCCTGGACCTGTGGACTGGGGCCTGGCCTGGCCTGTGGACTGGGGCCTGGCCTGTGGACTGGGGCTTGTGGACGGGCCTGGACCTGTGGCCTGGGGCCAGTGGACTGGGGCCTGTACCTCTGCTGGTGTCCGGTGGTGATGCAGAGGAGCCGGGGCCTCTGTCGGGCTGTGAGTGGTTTCCGGAGATGCGGCAGAGCAGCGTGTGCGGTTTCCGGCGTCCTGAGGCTGTGATCTGCAGGAAAATGGACGCCGGAGCTCCGGGTCGGCGCATGCGCCGGCGGCCATTTTCCCGTGGATTACGGCCTTGGGAAGATGGCCGCCGCCCCCGGAAGCCGTACACCGTGCTCTGCCGCACTGCAGGACATCGCTCACAGCCCGGCAGAGCCCCCGGCTCCTCTACCTCACCGCCGGACACCAGCAGAGGTACAGGCCCCGGCTCCAGCCGCATCTCACCTCTGCCGCCGCCGGAGGACCCTGCGATCCCCGCTCCACCACCAACGGTAAAGTACTGTTTGGACCATAAGACACACCCCACTTTCCTTCCAAATTTTGGGGAAAAAAACTGCATCTTATGGTCTGAAAAATACGGTATGTGAATCAGGGCTATTGACCTCCATTAATATATCCTTAATGAATGTCTCTCATGGCATTGCTTGAATAAGGGTAACTTTGTCTATTGCGGTCGTAGTTTTGTGAAGAAAATTACCTTCTGGGTTAGTCAAGTACCTGTCTAAAATATTAACTTGAGTTGGGGTGGGGCGACATTCAAGGGATTGAAGTAGAGCATTGCAAATTCTCCTCAAACTCTTCTGTTACAGGTGCGTTGGTAGCGTGTATGTTCTTAATGAAATAATTATTAAGGACCTGAAATGACTGATGACCATTAGACTCGTTATAATTATTTTGTGATTGGATGCCTTTTGAGTTTTCAGAGCTTGCATCTGACGTGTCTAAGGGGTATTCAGATTGAATTGAGACAAAGCTATTGCTTCTATGGTAAGAAGATGTAGAGGATGTGTTAGTATAATTTAGACCATTGGTTCGTAAGGTTGCAGATTCTTTCTTTCTCTCTTGGAGATTTAACCCTCAACTGGTGAGGTGGGGTTTTTGTCACGCAACTGGTGGTGGGGTTTCCAATACCCCAGTGTTTAGAAATCTCTTATTTTTACTGAAAATGCAAAGATCACATTAGTTTTAATCGTTTTCTTATTGGCGATTGATTACACATGAGTATAACAAATTTTTGACACCCGCAAGTATCGGAAAATGTAATACTTTGATGATTCAATCCGAGGGCATTATGAAACGTGGCAGCCGATCAAAAATTCACTGGGGTGTGCCAAACCCCACCTCACCAGTTGAGGGTTAAATCCTCTGTGTTAATGCGCTCTTGAGAACTCATCTCCTGATAGCTATTCTCATTTTTTTTATTAGATTCATGTGATTGACAGGTGGCAGACAGCCTTTTAAAGGTCTCTTCATTATCTTAAGGGTAGGAGTTATGATCCTTTGATTATGATTGTTCCTCATCTGGACATATTTAAGGGGAAGCATAGATGGGAAGTTTAATCCCTTATAAAGAAACGCATATCTCTCCATTAATTATAAACTCCTCTATGCCATTGTTATTTGGCTGGAGTAGCAAGCTTTTATATTGGAATAGTAGTCTGTGACTGCTACTGACAGTTCCTGGATGCTCTTTTCCTGTTAACAGTCACTATCCATGGACTCATATCTCTGACAGGGAGACAATCCCTGCCTGTAATTTGTCTCCAAATCCTCTCCATTTGTCCATCTATCATCGATTTGCCTCCTATCCATTCCTGTTACAAGTTGCTCAGCTGTTGTACTCTCCTGCTTGCTATATAGAGGCTGTGCCTCTGCCTCCTGTCTCTCCCCGGCTTCTGTGCTGCGCTCACAACACTTAATAATTGGTGGCAAAAACCCTGTTGGCAAGCACAGCAGTCAGATGTTTTTTGTAGTTGATGATGAGGTTTGCACATGTCAGAAGGAATTTTGGACCACTCCTCTTTTCAGATCATCTCTAAATAATTAAGATTTTGAGGCTGTCGCTTGGCAATTCGGAGCTTCAACTCCCTCCATAAGTTTTGTATGGGATTAAGGTCTGGAGACTGGCTAGGCCACTCCATGACCTTAATGTGCTTCTTTTTGAGCCACCCCTTTGTTGCCTTGGCTGTATGTTTTGTGTCATTGTCTTGCTGGAAGATCCAGCCACGACCCATCTTCAGTGCTGTTACTGAGGGAAGGAGGTTGTTGGCCAAAATCTTGCGATACATGACCCCATCCATCTTCCCTTCAGTATGGTGCAGTCGTCATGTCCCCTTTTGCAGAAAAGCACCTACAAAGTATAATGTTTCGCCCACCATGCTTCACGACTGGGACGATGTTCTCAGGGTTATACTTATCCTTCTTCCTCCAAACACGGCGAGTTGAGTTAATGCCAAAGAGCTCAACTTTTGTCTCATCTGACCACAGCACCTTCTCCCAATAACTCACAGAATCATCCAGGTGTTCATTCGCAAGCTTCAGACTGGCCTGCACATGTGCCTTCTTGAGCAGGTGGACCTTGCGGGCACTGCAGGATTTTAAACCTTTAAGGCGTAATTTTCGGTGACTGTGGTCCCAGCTGCCTTGAGATAATTAACAAGTTCCCCACGTGTAGTTTTAGGCTGATCTCTCACCTTCTTCATGATCAAGGATACCCCACGAGGTGAGATTTTGCATGGTGCCCCAGATGGATGTCGATTGACAGTCATTTTTTATTTCTTCCATTTTCTTACTATTGCACCAACAGTTGTCTCCTTCACATCCAGTGTCTTACTTATGGTTTTGTAGCCCATTCCAGCTTTGTGCTGTTCTATTATCTTGTCCCTGACATCTAGGTTTTCCACACTGGGAGCAAGAATTCAGTTTGGCGCAACCCCCCTTCCTCATGCGGTTTGAGTAGTCGTCATGTGACCGTTCATTCATATGCGACTTACACACTTACAATCATGTGCCAACTAGCTGCTCTTCCTAATTCTCAATGTTCAGTGAAAAACTGAGAGCAGCAACCAGAAACGCTAGATTTCACTTGACCGTAAGTATGCAAATCGCTTGAGTGAATTGGCCATGTGATGACTTCTGGAACTAGCAAGCTGAGTTGACAGTGAGTATATTACACGCTTTTAGGATTGGAATGCTACGGGGCAGTCATTCTAGGTGACAACAGGCTTCTGAATTCTCACAATGCGTGTACTGCACACTTTTAGGATTCTTCCATGATTGCGGCAAGAGTGTACGGTCATACAAACGCAGTGTTTGCAAACTTCCAACCAGATTCCGACTAGATGTGTCCAGCCTCACTCAATTAATTTTAATTTAGCGAGGCCATGCATGTCTAGTTGGCACATGATTGCATGTATGTAAATCGCATACATGTGGTCTCTTGACTTCCTGCTCTCACCGATGGCATCAGAGAATCCAGTTAGGTTGCAGTGCTCACTGTGGGAATTCAGAAGTCTGCAGTCACGTAGAGTAACTGCATACTTTCATTACAAACTTAGACAACCCTTTTAATGCTCCTAACATAAATAAAAATATAGTAACCTATAATTTGTCAAACACAATGCTTTATTAATATAGACATGTATCACGTAATCATACAAGTCATGGATTATTACATGTGTACACGATCAAATTCAATAACAGCACAATAATACATCAATAAAATCACTATCAGTACAGAAATGCATCAGTAGAACCGACATCCATACAGAAACACACCATCACAAACCTCATCAGTACAGATATACATCACCAGAACCACCAGCAATACAGAAATTCATTACCATAATGACTAGCAGTACATAAATACATCACCAGGACCACCATTGATACATCACCAGAACCACTTTTCATTCATGAATTCAGCACCAGAACCACCATCAGCACAGAACTACATCACCAAAACCGGCATCAGTTCATGGTACATTAATAGTAATGTCAGATCAGATCCATACACATTTGTATCATTTTTATCGCATGAACCTAAACTCCCAGTATATCCTTAACAATGGTAAGATGATGCTGGGAGTTGTTGTTATAAATCATCATCAGGCTGCGGACCATGCTGAAACCACAGTACTGATGAGAATTAGTATCACATACAAACATTTACGTCCAGGTACATTGTCTCTGATTGAAATCATTCTCTATTCTTCATCTTGTTCAGACGCTATATTGACTTTTCTCATCCACACTTTGTCTTTGTAGACTTCCATCTTCTCCGGTCTTGTGCAGTACATCACCACACAATGCCCATAAAAATAGTAGCGTGATTATAATGTTCCTGAATAAAAATAACTGCCCTATGCTGAGTCCCTCAATAAATAATTGCCTCTCACTGTGTTCCCTGAACAAAATATGACTTCCACACACTGTCCTCCTTATGGTACTTGCCCTTCATTTCCCCTCTCCTATACTGTATATACTGGGCCCCCTCTTCACACTGTCCTCTCACACTGTCTCCCCTATAGTGCCCAGTCTCTACACTGTGCCCCTCATCACATTCCCCATCCTCGGCACACTGTACTCCCATGCTGCCCTTTCTTTATACTGCCCCCACACACTATTCCTCTCAATAGTCTCTGCACACATTTTTCCCCCCTTCCTCATACTGTCTCCTCACATATTTATCCCCTCGGTGTCTATTTTGTCTACTTGCACCCCATACTGTGTCCGCACCCATTCCCACACTTTGCTCACCATACTGTGTCTGTAACCATCTGTCAGGGAAATATTGAGAGATATTGAAAATTTTCCTTCTCCCCCTGAAGCCCCCCTCACCAGTCCCTTATCCCCTATTTGTCACGAGACAAGAGCTGACACTCCACGCAGCTGTCTGTATGCCAATAACAGTACAAGAATCTCAATAGCCTATTCTATTTAACATCCTCTTAGCACAGACCTGCGAAGTAGACACCTCCAGCAGATGGGCAGAGATGGAAGGAGAGAGGAAATGGCTCGTTAGGCATCAAACGCACTTACAATAATTAAGACAATTCCCCAACCACAAACTGCAGGATTTTTGACTCCGATACGAAATACGGAATAACTAAAGTTCCATACGTCCGATAATAACGGAACCTATATTTTTAGTGGCAGGGTCAGCCAAGGAATAATATGCTTATTTTTGCATAGCCATAAACCCCTCCGTGGAGCTGTAGCGCAAAAGCACCAGAATAACGGATCGAAACTGCGCCATGTGTGGTCTCTAAATGAAGCTAAAATCATAACGGAAAAAATGGCGTCGTTTGCAAGCTTCTGTGATCAACAAGCGATAAGTTATCCCAAAAGCAGGTTTTAAATACAAACATGAAGGGTGGAGCCCGAGCCCATATGATGTCATCACAGGGGTGTGTGGGCCGATCTTCCCCTTCGACACAAGAGAGCCGACGGAAGATTGATCAATGTTCTTTGCCAAGTGGGTATAGAGACTATAAGCAACAGATTGCTTTAGATAACGCTCAAATCAAATCTGGGAGCCCCCCCTACAGCTATACTTATTCGTCTCTGCGAACTCTATAATAAGTTTCTTCTGTAATCCTATTTTATGTAACTGTCTATTCTGTACTATAAATGTCTCCTTTATAACATCCTTGTATATATTTTTCCTAAACACTGCCTCCCTTTTGGATTAAATATAAATATTTCTGTTTCTTTTGTCCTGTAATCGCTCCCTCCCCCGAAGCTATATGCTACCAGAACGCAGGCGTTTGGCCAGGCCTGTATTATATTTCAAACTCGGCCGGTGGTGGCAGCCAATAATATTAATAATTGGGCTATTGTGAAGCTGACAGTGATCGTATGGAGGGCGTAAACACATATTCCATGCGCTGGAATCCAGAGGTGTGACGCCATATGCCCACTGGTTGCTTGCCGATACCTCCGTAGTGAGTAGTGGGGCCGTGTGCTCGCGGATCCCTGGCAAAATCCTGATAGTGACGGCACGGTGAGGTATTGCGTGATCTCCCCGGTGTCGTCCCTGTGGAATACATGACACCATCCCTCCCTCTCTTGCTCCCAATACTGTGTCTGTACCCATCTCCCCTTCCTCGCTCCCCATACTGTCAGCACCCATCCCCCCTTGCTCTCCATACTGTGTCTGCACCCAACTCTGATCGCTCCCCATACTTTCTCCTCAAATCCCTCCCCACCCTATTACAACAAATCTTCTATCCGGCTTCACTGAAGCACTTACCACCGACGTTGTATGCACCTCTGCGGTGCCGCTGATCTGATTACGCTGCTGATGTCACCCAGATGTGATTCGGAAGTGAAAGACGCGAGTACATTTGATTGCTGAAGCTGGCGCGCTGTGCCTTCTCTAATCCATCTGTTAGCTTAACATTATGTTGGGCCTCCCAATACAGTATACAGTATAAAGGCATCACACAGCCCTCATACAGTATGATAGTCCCACATGGTCCACTATATAGTAGGATTGTTCTCCACAGTCCCGAGTCTCTGTCCCCTCTTCTAACCTGTGTCTCAGTGAATGCGCATGGCGTGATGCAGTGATGTCACCGCACAGCCTGATATCCCCTGTGCGGTGCCGGCCTCCAGCTGGCCAGAGGTATCCTGTGGCCTAACAGTAAGCGATGTGGCACTAATATAGTAGCTCTATGCTCAATCACAACTGTTAGGGTATGTTCACACTAGGCGTTTTTTCAGCATTTTTCTCTGCAGCAAAACCTGATCTCTTGGCAGGAAAGAAGCTGCGTCAAAAACTCCAGTTTTGGTGCGTTTTTCAAGATCCCAAAATTCAGCTTTGCTTTCATCACAGAAGCATGAACACATGTCACCAATGCAAAATATATGTGAAACTATATTAACCCGAATTACAAATATAACAGTTGAGGGAGGTTAATTGTTCAGGAATAGTTTACTTAAGACACTGGCAGTGCATTGAGTTTATAGGACACTATTTATTTTCAAACTATGGTCTGCCATTGAGTTGCTCAGGTATTGTTCAATCACACACCTGGCTCAACCAATGTTTATTGTTGTAAACATCAAAAATTTAATTAAACTGTACTAATCCAAATTGTAATCTCAGGTGACCAAGACAAGATGGTAAACTTGGGAAAAACACAAAAATAAATGAGTTTCACATACTGTTGTACTTGATTTTTTTTCACTAAAAATGCAGCAAAGCCTGATGTCTGTGTTCACACGAGGCGTTTTTTGCTCTATTGTACAACAAAAAAACATGCAAAGCACAAAATACTGATGACACAAAAACCAAGGTGTGTGCATGAGATTTCTGAAATCTTAAACTTTGCTGGTACTGTAAAACACAGCTGAAAATTTTCATTAAAAAAAAGCTGAAAAAAAACCTAGTGTGAACGTGTCCTTATCAGTATCAGCATCCACAGGAAGCTGATATTGTTAACAGTGTACCAGACAGTGTGGCCCACGGCTGTACCGACCCGTCTAATGGCCAGTCTGGCCCTTTGTATGTGTAGTGCTCTGTCTTTTTATCATGGTGGTCAGCTACATCCTTAATGCATTAGTATTGTGATCAAGTATTGGTAAATTAGGCTGCTTTTTGCTCTTACAGTTTTGGGGGATTTAATGTCCTTTTCAGTGAATTGCTTGTAATTTTAGTGTAGGAACTCACAAGAAAATGGGGACCTATGACACAGGTTACAAACTTGCATATTTTGCTCAAAATATAAACCATTAACTCTAATATTTTTAATCTTTGCAGGATACAACCAGGCTCTGTAGTGTTGGTGGGGAAAATAGGATGGTTGGCGCACTTATACATAATAAGCCGGCGTGGTGCACTACACGTATCTGTGTGACTGGCACATTATGCAGGTTTTATTCACATGCATCTAGAATTCTAATCATTCACCCCTTTCCCTATGAATGGTCGGTGTGAGTGGTTGTTCACCAGTATTTTGCACCTGTGCTACCTCCCAGCTTTTATCCCTGGAGCTTGCTGTAGCCAGCAGTTAAAGTATGAACTTATGACTTTTCTTACAAAATCTTCAGTTTTTCTCAAATTAGTTAATGCAAAAATGTATACACCCCACATCAAAAACTACTACATCTAGTATTTGGTATGAGCTTCATGACTTTTAAGGACAACACCAAGTTTTCTAGGCATGGAATGAACAAGTTGGTGACATATTGCAACATCTATCTCTTCCCTTTTTTCAAGAACAACCTCTTTTAGAGCCTGGATGATGGATGAGAGTGATGCTTAAAGGGGTTTTTCACATAAACAAAAGTACATTTTAATCAATAGATTTTGGAATAATAAGTTCCACAATCGGATGTGTTTAAATAAAATGTTTCTTTGCTGAGATCTTATAAATGTGCCCCTGTTGTGTACTGTGTAATGGCCATGTCTCACCGACCATACAGAGACATAGTCTGATAATGCCACATCTCTTGGGCAGGGGGTGGGGGGAGCAAAAGAGTATACAGACATTACAGCGTGGGTTCACAGCTGATTCTTTTTGTGAGATAAAACATTTCCCTGCCTGTTCTTAAACAATGTTATACTTCAAAGAAAGAATCATCTGTGGTCCCCTGCTGTAATGTCTGTTCACTTTTTTTCAACCCCCTTGCCCAGGAGATGTAGTATGATCAGATCATGTTCCTGCACGGTCAGACACAGCCATTACATAGTACACAGCAGGGGCACATTTATAAGATTATCTCAGCACAGAAACCTTTTTTTTAAACACATCTAATTGTGGAAATTATAATTATTTCAAAATCTATTGATTAAAATGAACTTCTGTTCATGGAACAACCTCTTTAACTTGTCTCTTCAGAATTCCCCATAGGTGTCTTGATTGGGTTCAGATTAATTCTTGGCCACTGAATCTCTTTCCCCCAGTTCTTCAAAAATGTAACATATACAGTACAGACCAAAAGTTTGGACACACCTTCTCATTTAAAGATTTTTCTGTATTTTCATGACTTTGAAAATTGTACATTCACACTGAAGGCATCAGAACTATGAATTAACACATGTGGAATTATATACTTAACAAAAAAGTGTGAAATAACTGAAAATATGTCATATTCTAGGTTCTTCAAAGTAGCCACCTTTTGCTTTGATGACTGCTTTGCACACTCTTGGCATTCTCTTGATGAGCTTCAAGTGGTAGTCACCGGAAATGGTCTTCCAACAATCTTGAAGGAGTTCCCAGAGATGCTTAGCACTTGTTGGCCCTTTTGCCTTCACTCTGCTATCCAGCTCACCCCAAACCATCTCGATTGGGTTCAGGTCTGGTGACTGTGGGGGCCAGGTCATCTGGCGTAGTACCGATAAATATTATGCCTCGTCAGGAATGACCTGACCTATGAAACAATCCCACTATTTACCCCTTTAGTGAACACGGTAAAAAAAAATAAAAAAAATGAAGGAAAAAAAAGGTGTTTTATCATCATGCCGCTGAAGAAAAAGTGGAATAAAACGCGATCAAAAAGACAAATGTAAATAAAAATGTTACCGCTAAAATCGTTACCTTGACTCTGTCAGCCGAAATATGAAAAAATTATAGCTCTCAAAATATGGCTCTGCAAAAACTAGTGTTTGGAGAAACTAGTGTTTGGAGGAAAAAAAAGCACTTTTAGTGTGTGACAGCTGCCAAACATAAAAACCCATTATAAATCTGGTATCGCTGTAATCGCACCGACCTGAAGAATAAAGTCGTCTAATCACTTACACCGCACAAGGAATAGCGTAAAAAATAAATTAAGCCAATTCTTCACCTGCTGCTGATTTGTTCCTTCTGCCTCCCAAGGATTGCAGTAAGGCTCGGCTCACATTTATCCTGTGCTGAGCACTCACAGTGCTTCCTGTGTAAATCTCTGAAATACGTGATTCAGACGGAACACCCGGCGGAAGATTTCCTATAATGAGGCAAATGGAGACCCTGTGGACGCCGTGTGGCCTGTAATCCCACGATGTCCGTCTTTTTTATTAGGTGTGCATAAAAAAGTGCCGTCGGCCATAGTTTTATTCACCTCTGAAAAAAAAGGACACTGCTAAACAGAGGCCAGACAGGGTCCAGAGTAACTCTGCTGCCTCATTATAATGAATGGATCCCTCTGGAGTTTCATCTGAATTAAGTCACTCTTAGATTTAAATGGAAACCCCGATATCACTGCTGAGCTTAGAGCACAGGATAAATGGGAACATTTTACATAACATTTTGGATCACAATAAAAGCTTTGGCTCAATCCACGAAAAAAGCAAGTACCCACTCGGGTCCATCATCTGTTAACGGAAATATAGGGGGCTTCCACGTTATTAGTAGCACAAAAGCTCTGGAAAAGCGAAATGGCTCTTGCCCCCAAAAGAAATTCAGTAAATTCTGTGCTCCCAAATACAAATGCCCACCTCCCTTTTGAGCCCCACAGTGTGCCTAAATCGCAGTTAGCATCCACATGTTTGGCACTACTTTTGCGACAAGAGCCCGCCTAATTTACGGGTGCATGTCTCCAGAAGCACAAGCTAGGCGTAACGTACTGGTCACTACAATGGCAGTTTGCAATTTTCAGTCAGCAGCATCCACTGCTGCTTGTTTCTGGAAAACACCCATGTAGATAAAATCCTCCCCACACCTGTACATAAATTCTCAAAGGGGTATAATTTCCAAAATGGAGTCACTTGAGGGGAGATTCTGCTCTTTTAGCACTTAGGGTCTCTGTTAATGGAGTCTGCAAACTATTCTAGCAAAATCTGCGCTCCAGGAGGCAAATAGCGCTCCTTCCCTCCGGAGTCTCACGATGTGGCTAAGCAGTACTGTACAGCCACATATGGGGTATTTCCACATTCAGCATAAATTGTGGGACAAATTTTGGTGCCATTTTTACCCATTTTCCTGTGTGAAAATGTAAAATCTAAAACAAAACTTTGGTGGTGAAAAATGTAATTATTCTTTCTTCACCGCCCAATGGGGTAAATTTCTGTAAGGCACATGTGGTGTCAACATGCTCACTGCACCGCTAGATGAGTTCATTTTCCCTGCTATCCTTGTGAAAATGAAAATATTGGGGGCTAAAACAAATTTTTTGTGGGGAAACTACTGTATATATTTTTTTATTTTTACACATCCATGTTGTAAAATTCTGTGATGCACCTGTGCTCACCACACATCTAGATTTATTCCTTGTGTCTAGTTTCCAAAATGGGGTAATTTGTATGGTTTTTCCACTGTTAAAGCACATCAGGGGCTTTCCAAACGCAATATGACACCTGCAGACTATTCCATCAAAGTGTGCATTCCAAAATTTCTCTTCTTCCTTTCTGAGCCCTGCCGTGTGCCCTTCAATAGTTTTACCCCACATATGGGGGCATCAGCGTACTCAGGAGAAATGGCTCAACAACTTTTGGGGTTCAATTTCTCATGTTATCCTTATGAAGATAAAAAAAATGGGGCCTAAAAGATTATTTTTGTTCAAAAAAAGTGTTTTTGTTTTTATTTTCATGGCTCTACATTATAAACTTTTGTAAAACACTTGGGGTTCAAAGTGCTCACTATACATCTAGATACGTTCCTTAAAGGGTCTAGCTTCCAAAATGGGGTCACTTGTGGGGGTTTTCCACTGTTTAAGCCAGGGCTGTGGAGTTGGTATAAAATGGACCGACTCCGAAAATATATAATAAATTGGGTGCAGTAGTTCAATACAGTTTGTGGGGAATATTTTTTCACAAGAATTTGGGAAAGTTATGAAATGTCCTATGAATGTCCTATTCCTGATCTCAGGGTCTAGACTTTTAGCTGAGATGAATCTGTGCTACAGTAAATTTATCAATTAAACATGAGCAATGTATGAGGGAGTCAGAGTCATGGAGTCGGAGTTGGTGTCATGGAAATTGAGGAGTCAAAGTCCAAGGTTTGGCTTACCGACTCCACAGCCCTGGTTTAAGCACATCAGGGGCTCTCCAAACACGATATGACACACACAGACCATTCCATCAAAATGTGCATTCCAAAATTATACGTCTTCCTTTCTGAGCCCTGCCGTGTGGCCAAACAATAGTTTTACCCAACATATGGAGGCCTCAGCGTACTCAGGAGATAATTTTTGTTGAAAAAAAGAGATTTTTTTATTTTCACGGCTCTACGTTATAAACTTTTGTAAAACACTTGGGGTTCAAAGTGCTCACCACACATCTAGATAAGTTCCTTAAGGGGTCTAGTTTCCAAAATGGTGTCACTTGTGGGTTGTTTCCCATGTTTAGGCACATCAGGGGCTCCCCAAACACGACATGGCGTCTGCTAATTATTCAAGGAAATTTTACATCCAAAAAAATCAAATGGCGATGCTTCCCTTCCGAGCCATGCCGTGCTCCAAAACAGTGGATTTCCCCCACATATGGGGTATCGGTGTACTCAGGATAAATTGCATAACAAATTTTTAAATTTTGGGGTCCATTTTTTCCTGTTGTACAGCCGAGCATGTGTTTGCATCTTCTTGTTGACATGACTGCTACTAGAAGGTAGGACTGTGGAGTCGGTTTGCCAAACCTCTGACTCCTCAATTTCCATGACACCAACTCCCTCATGCATGGCTCATATTTAAGTGATAAATTTACTGTATCACAGATTAATCTCAGCTAAAAGTCTAGACCCTTAGATGGGGAATAGGACAGACATTTATAGGACATTTCATAACTTTCCCAAATTCTTATGAAAAAATATTCCCCACAAACTGCATTGAACTACTGTACCCAATTTATTATACATTTTAGGAGTTGGAGTCGGTCCATTTTATACGGATTCCGACTCCACCAAAATGGGCACCGACTCCCGACTCCACAGCCCTGCTAGAAGGGAGCATGCCCCATATTTTTGAACTAACCAAACAGATATCATGGCGCTGGAGCTCTGAACAGCACTGGAACAGGCCATGTCCCCTCTTCTCAGGGTGGCTGTTCCTTACGGGGGGGGCTGAACACTTGTGTATCATGTAATGACCCGGATGGGAAGGGTGAGTGGTCAGGAGCAGATTCTGTCACGTGGAATTGCAAGGGTTATAAAGATAATTAAACTGCACTGACCATTTTGTCTTTATAGTGTATGAGTGCGGGAACAGTACACATTTTTTTTATCTCCCCAGAGTACCCCTTTAAATAAATGCGAACCTACATATGTTTTGTATCTGCAAACTTGTAATGACCTGGAGAATCATAATGGCTGATTAGTTTTAACATTTAGTGAGCATGGTAGATAAAAAAAAAAAAAAAACAGTTGTGGAATTGCACTTTTTTTGGAATTTCACCACACTTGGACGTTTTTTTTCCTGTTTTTCAGTAAATTATAGGGTAAAATCAATGGTGTTGTTGAAAAGTACAACTCGTCCTGCAAAAAAATAAGTCCTCACACGGCCATATTGCCAGAAAAATAAAAAAAGTTAAGGCTCTAGAAAGAAGGGGAGCAAAAAGAAAGCACAAAAATTGAAAATGGCCAGGGGGTGAAGAGGTTAATTTGCATAAAAAACATGAATCAAAAACGCAATATGTGAACATTGCCTAACACTGACAGGTATAATGTATTGCAGTGCTGGAGCATTGAAATGTGTTGTACCAGTAATCTAGAGTAATAAAAATTAAAATCCTATAGGACAAAGTAAAAAAAAAAAAGTAAAAAATTGTAAAAATCTAAAAAAAAAATTACAAAATAAAAATAATAAACATACCAATAAATAACTATATTTATATAAAAACAAAAATAAAAGTACACATTTGTTATCGTCGAAATGACCTGATCTATAAAACTGAAGTTAACCCCTTCAGTGAACACCGTTAAAAAATAAATTAAAAACTTGGCAAAAAAACTGGAAAAGCAAATCACAGTGGGCTGTGCCTTTCTACACAGAAGCCCACGGCAGAGAAACGTATGCTATACAGTATGTTTTCCTTGCAGTGCGCCCCTATAGCTGATGGATGACACCCATCCTGACTGTGGCCAATGTCAAGCACAAACAGAGTGTGTACCTAGCCTTACAGTTGTCTCTGTTCACATCAGTTTTACTTCTTTAAAGTGTGATAGTGGCATGTAAAAGACTTCAACATGGTGGCCATCAGTTCTATTGACCATGTGCCCACCGTGCAGTATGGACGCAGATTTCCGAAGGGTTATCTTGATTGCCGGATGCCCACTTTTTAAAAAATTATGGCTGTCAGAAAATTGTCGACAAAGCCAAATTGTTTTTGTAATTGGTTTTATTTTATTTTTAAGTAGTAAATCAAAAGAAGAATATATAGATTTGGTATCCCGTAACCATACTGACCCATAGAACAAAGTTAACAGATCACCACCACATTACCACAAAGTGAGCAGAGCTAATGCAAAACTCCAAATAAGAATTTGTGGAACTAGTGTTTTTCTCCTCACCGTTTCCACTTATTTCATAAATAAATGGTGTTCTGCAAATAACAAGCCCTCTTGCAGCTATGTTGAAATATAAAAAGTTTATGGCTCTTATTAGAAATGGAGTAAAAGACAAAGTTACACTATCCTGGGAAAAAGCTCTATGTCTACCTCGTTGCAACCTCCTGTTCAGGGTTTGTTATTCGAAGGATGACATGTGTAATAGATTCCTTTGACTAAGGCCCCCTTAACACATCCATATAATACTGGTACCATTGTCATCAGTATTTTGGATCAGTGTTCCATCCGTGTGCCACCCATTTTTTTTCCACTATGACTTCAGAAATATCAATTCAAAAGCTTCTCCTATACTTTGCAATGTTAAACATGTACAGCACAAAGATGTTACAAGGATGTTTTACACAGAGCCATAAACTTGTATTGGCCCTTGTCATCCATGCAGCCGGGAGAAAATGGACTGGTCATACGAAGATCACCATAGATTATAATAGGTATGTGTGGATACTTGTCTCCGGTGCATGTGAAACCGGATGCCACATGTACCGGAAACACGTACATGTGAAGGAGGCTTTAGGGCTCTTTCACATGTCTTGATATTTCCGGTACCAGAAACACCAGTACCGGAGATATCTGTGTCCGTGTGTGGATCACACGTACAGGGGCTGGGGAATCAGTGTACAGTTAGCCCTGTTCCCAAGCACCGGGTGGGTGCTGAACTCTGCCTTCATCATAGTTCCCTGCTTGCGCTGTGATCAGCACCAGCAGGGACAATTTTGAGAATAGAAGTGTCTGCTCCCGCAGTGTCCAACTGTAGAAATGAGAATTAAACAAAAAAAAACTTATACACATCTGTCCTAAGTGTCCACTGCTGTAATCCATGCAACCGCTCACACAGAGGAGCCAGGGAAAATGGCTCCTGCAGCAAGAGGGCACCGGACCTCTGCTGAGCTCATCAAGCGGTGTCCTGTCACTTACTGAGCGCAGCTCCGGGGCCCGCTCGCTGCAGCACGTCATTCTCCGCGTGTGATCATTCGCATGGATTACAGCGGGGGGACACCTAGGACAGGTGAGTATAAGTTTTTTTTATTTTACAGTTGGACACTGTGGGAGCAGAATACTACTATTCATCATTGTCCCTGCTGGTGCTGATCGCAGTGCAAGCAGGGAACAATGATGAGGGCAGCATTCAGCACCCGACACTTGGGAACAGCGCTAACTGTACCGCTGATCCCAGGCTCCGGTACGTGTCATACGGATAGCATCCGTGTGCCGTATGTGTTTACACAGACCCATTGACTTGAATGGGTCCATGTGATCCAAGCTGCTGGCCAAAAACAGACATGTCTACGTGTGTGTCACTCGGACACACGGTCCGTGGAAACACACTGACATTTGCGTAGACCCATTCATTTGGTGTCTTGGGTATGTGTGGAAACTGACACCACACGTACCGGACACACTGACGTGTGAAAGAGCCCTTACAGTGTATGGACAAGGATGGAAAGTCACCTCTTAATCATTGAATTCAGGTTTTCTCTTTTGGTCCCAATGGCACGGGTATATAAAATCCAGCACCTAAACATGTAGTCTGCCTCTGCAAACATTTGTGAAAGAATGGCTTGTTCTAAAGAGCTCACTGAATTCAGCATGTTGCTGTAATATGTTGTCTTAAGGCAGTTCATGAAAGTCCAAATAAGCCATAGTTGGATGAGTTTGATGTGGAAGAACTTGATTAACCTCAACTCCATCAGATACCTCTATCAGATGAGCTAGAGATTGCAAGCCAGGTCCTCCTGTCCAACATCAGCGACTGACCTGATAAATGCTCTTCTAGAAGAGTGGATAAAAGTCAACATAGAAATATTCCCAATTTTTTTTTTAAGAAAGCCTTCCAAAAGAGTGGAAGCTTTATTACCTGCAAAGGGAGATCAACTCCATATTAATGACCCTGGATTTAAAAAGGAATGCCATAAAAGCATCTCTGGGAGTAATGTGTATGTGTCTCAATAGGTTTATCCATATGGTGTGTAATAGGTTCTGCTTCTTCCAATGGTGAGAGGTGGAGACTGCTGCTTTTGACAATGTGTAAATATGGAGATGAATGAGAATCATAATCAGTTTTGTTATATATTTTAGGAAGGCAACAGAAAAAAAGAAAAAGGCCAGTAATTGAGGAAGAGGCTGTAGAGGCAAAGTAAGCACAAAATAAGACTTTTGTGGATGTGGACATACCAAATATTTTAAATTGTTCTTTTATTTTTAATGAGGGAAGGCATCAACAGAACGATCATCGTTAAATGAATACATCACCAGAACATTCCATCAGTATTCCACAAGCATCACCATCAGTACTTAAATACCCCATTGATACATAAATTCATCATTGGTTGGGTGAAGCCATTTATTGTCAAACTACTGTGTTTTCTCTTTTTAAATCTTAATGACAACCAAAAACATCCAAATGACCCTGATCAAAAGTTCACATAACCCAGTTCTTAATACCGTGATTTGCCCCCTCTAACATCAATGACTGCTTGAAGTCTTTTGTGGTAGTTGTGGATGAGATTCTTTATGTTCTCACATGGTAAAGCTGCCCATTCTTCTTGGCAAAAAGCCTCCAGTTCCTGTAAATTCCTGGGCTGTCTAGCATGAAATGTGCGCTTCAGATCTCCCCAGAGTGGCTCAATGATATTGAGGTCAGGAGACTGAGATGGACACTCCAGAACCTTGAACTGTCTGCATCTGAATCTAGGAGCGCAATCTGAGGTATCAGTAAGGAATTGGTGGATGCTGCCTTCCATGGTAATTGTAGTGTCTTGTGATGGTGTAGGTGTCTATCTTCTCTTTTGCCACCCATCTGGTTAGGTAAAATGCAATCTGATTAGTTGTGGATTAGGGCCCAGGAGAACAATGAACACGTCTTCACTCCACATTTGCTAGGACAATGCCCCCACCATGATGGTTTTATTAGTTAAAATGTTATTTTTATTTTGTTTTTAATACTAAAAGAGACCTTGATTTGTATGTTTCTGCAGTAAATCATGTGGGTGTAAAGACATCCCCCCCCGCAAGTTCATCTGTGTCGTGGAAGATTCAGAGTTGTAAGTAATTTTGACAACATAGAATAATAGAAATAAAAGATTAACAATTTATATAACTTTTGAATTCAACTTAAACTTAACTTAAAGTAAAAGTTAATATTAACATAATATGCATAAAGCAAAGTGATAGTGTCTTTTCTAGCCATATATATGCTGTTTTGCACAGCTGGACCATTCTAGGGCTAAGCCAGGTGCTGTGCTATCTATTTTGGCTATATGCTCTTATTCAGGGCTGTACGCGCTCATAGGCAAAGGCCTGTCATGTCAGGGATGCGAGTGGCTAGTAAAAGTTTGTTTTTCTCTGTTTGGTACTGTACTTAAAGGGAACCTAAGAACACAGCTTTTCAGAGTAAAATATACATGGCTGAGTTCATTCAGTCAGTGATGGAGATATGCTGCCCACGGATTAGGCAGCATGTGTCCATTTCCCTTTAACCCCTTCACTCCCGGGCAATTTTCTGCTTTGTTTTCATTTTTGATTTTTGTTCCCTTTCTTCCCAGAGCAATAACTTTTTTATTTTTCCCTCAATATAGCCATGTGAGGGCTTGTATTTTGAGGAAGTTGTACTTTTGAAAAACATCATTGAATTTACCATATAGTGTACTGGAAAACAGGGAAAAAATTCCTAGTGCCAAAGTTTTTTTTTTTTTAAATAAGTGCAATTCCACAATTGTGGTTTTTTTACCATGCTAGCTAAATTCTAAAAGTGATCTGCCATTATTATTCTACATGTCTTTACGAGTTCACAGATACCAAACATGTATAGGTTCTTATTTGTGTAAGTGGTGAAAAAAAATCCAAAGTTGGTAAAAAAAACAAAAATGTCGCCATTTCTGAGTCCCGTAGCGTCTCCATTTTTCCGGATTTTGGGCTTTATTTTTTGTGGCCTGAGCTGACGTTTTTATCGATACCATTTTGGGGTACATACAATGTTTTGATCCCCTTTTATTGCAATGTTGAGGCGACCAAAAAAATTTAATTCAGGCGTTTTGAATTTTTTACTCATTATGCCGTTTACCGATCGGATTAATTATTTTTATATTTTGATAGATCGGGCATTTCTGAACCTGCCGATACGTATATCACAAATATGTGTTTTTTGTTTTTTTTTATATAGTTTTATTTTGAATGGCGCAAAAGGGTGTCGATTTGAACTTTATATGGCTTTAATTTTTTTAAATATTTTTGGAAATCTTTACTTTTCTTGGGAGACTTCAACTGCGGTTATCCGATTGCTTGTGCTGAACATATTAGGGTTTCAGCCTTGCTATGTGTAGCAGAAATGCTCATATACTATGAACGCTGGCCACTGGGTGGCGCTCATAGCAGACAACCTGCAGTCTTCTACAAAACCCGTGTTGGCAGGCCAACCCATGGGCGCCCCGCGATCATGTGACAGGTGCGCCGATGGCCGTAGCCATTGACGCGCTTCCAGCCCGGGCATGTTAAATGCCGCTGTCAGAGGTTGACACCAACATTTAACATGTTAACAGCCGCGTGTGGATCACGATTACACCCGCTTCTGTTAGAGACACATGACTGCTGATCAGATCAGCTGTCATGTGCCTGAAAAGATCAAGGCTCAGCGCCGGAGCCTCATCAAAGGGAGAGACACAACATACGACTTCCCTATACGTCACGTCGTGTCATGAAAGGGTTAAGCTCAGTACTAATCAAAAGTTTGAAGAATCCTTTTTATGCAATGGTTTTCCTTTTTTTATTGGAAAGTACTCATTGTAGATTTAGACTTAAGGCTGTGTGCCCAAGATGCGGATTCAAAGCTTTTCCGCGACGGCGTTTCCACCGCGAAAACACATTAAAAACGCTTGTTAAGTTGTCTTCCATGTTTCCCAATGATAATCCGCATGTGCTGTGCACATGCTGCGGAAATTTCCGCTGCGGATTATCATTGCATAAAAATCCGCAGCACAACCAGTTATTGTGCAAAATCGCCGCCATTGACTTGCATTGAACTGCATACATACATACTTGCAGATGTTATGCGGTTCAATGCGCGGATGGTACCTGGGTCTGGTGAAAAGGAGACTCTCCTCCAGACCCGGGTACCATTAGTAAAAAAAGAATTAAAACGTAAAAAATAAATAAAAAAAAAACATTAAAGTTACCTCTTTGGTGGTCCCCAGTCTCCTCTCCGGTGGCGTCTTCTGTCCTCGGCGTCCCGCGGTGTTCTGAAAGGACCTGCGGTGACGTAATTTAGTTATGTGATGATCACGCGACCTCTGACGTCAGCGGTCGCGTGACCTGTCAGCTGACTAAATGACGACCACAGGTCATTTCAGGACGCCGAGGACAAAGGATGCAACGGAGAGGTAAAAAGTATAATGTTATTTTTTTATTTTTTATATTTTATATTTATATTTTAATTCTTTTTTTTTTACTATTGATGCTGCATTTAAAGCAGCATAAGTTGGTGACACAATATAAATCAATGCCAGTTGCAAGCACTTTTCCAAGTGATGCTCAAAATCGCTTGGAAAAGCGCTTGAAAAAACACATGATAAAATGCATGCAAAAACGCTTCTCCCTGGCAGAAAAAACGCATGTAAAATCCGCATGCGTTTTTTTTCTACCAGGGAGAGGCAGAAACGCTCAGGAAAAATTCAGCATTGTGGGCATATAGCCTAAGACACCAAATCCACAAAAGGACACATATTGAAACAAAGTGTAAAAAAGCACATGTGAAACAAACCAAAGTATGTGCTGGCTTATGAAGGGCTGAATTGTTCAGTCTAAGCAAGCTTCATTTACCACTGCTGCCATTTTGAGTTAGAAGCTGCTTGAGACAATGCCGAGGATGTATAAGGCTGTGTGCCCACGATGCGGATTTAATGCGTTTCCGTGGCTGCATTTCCGCCACAAAAACGCATTAAAAACGCTTGTTAAGTTGTCTGCCATGTTTCCCAATGATAATCCGCATGTGCTGCAGAAATTTCTGATGCGGATTATCATTGTGGAAATATCCGCAGCACAACCATTTATTGTGCGTAATTGCGGTGTGTTGTGCGGTTCAATGCGCGGATGGTACCCGGGTCTGGAAAAGAGGAAACTTTCCTCCAGACTCGGGTACTAATAGTAAAAAGAGAATTAAAAAAAAACATTATACTTACCTCTCCGGTGGCCCCCGGTCTCCTCTCCGGTGGCGTGCTCTGTCCTCGGCGTCCCGTAGTGTTCTCAAAGGACCTGCGGTGACGTCATTTAGTCATGTGATGGTCACGCGACCGCTGACGTCGACGGTCGCGTGACCTGTCAGCTGACTAAATGACGTCAACGCAGGTCCTTTGAGAACACCGTGGGATGCCGATGACCGAGGGCGCCACCAGAGAGGAGACCGGGGGCCACCAGAGAGGTAAGTGTAATGGGTTTTTTTTTGTTTTGTTTTTTTACATTTTAATTCATTTTTTTTACTATTCATGCTGCATTTAAAGCAGCATAAGTTGGTCACACAATATAAATCCATGCCAGTTGCATGGATTTATATTGTGCAACCAACTTGTCAAGCATTTTATCCAAGTGATGCTCAAAATCGCTTGGAAAAGCGCTTGAAAAAACGCATGCAAAAACGCTTCTCCCTGGCAGAAAAAACACAAGTAAAATCCGCATGCTTTTTTTCTGCCAGGGAGAGGCAGAAACGCTCAGGAAAAATCTGCATCAGTTCTGCATTGTTGGCACATAGCCTAAAGGTTTAACACATATCCTGGTTTGTTTTAAGTGTATTTCTTTACTCCTAGTTTCCATTTGTGTTCCTTCGTGATTTTGCTGCCTTCAGTCTGAATCTACAATGAGCACATTTCAATAAAATAAAGGAATATTATTTATGTTCAAACTTATTATTGGTACTGTATATGAGCATTCCTTTATAGGGAACCCTTTTGATGCTGTTAGTTTTTCTTCTCTTTGGAACATATTAGCAAGGGGCTGTCCTCTGTCTAATAAAATATCCTTGCTTTCTGAACCTGCCTGGCGCCGGCATTTAGACCCCTGCAGCTGGGAGGAAATTAACTTTATTCATTAACTTTATTAATCAGAGCAGTGACTGAACCAATGTTGGTGCCACCCCCATGACTGAAATCTAATCACTACCGGGGGAAATTTAATTTGGGGGGTCTAAGTGTCGGCGCAGGGCAGGTTCAGAATTGTATTAACCTACAGATTATCTCCATATGTGCAGGTTAATTGCGTTGTTTCACTTAAAAGTTTCCCTTTAATGTAAATTTCAGTACTATTGTTTTACTCTATAACAGTTTTCTTTTTTAATTTTTTTATTGTAGTTAATATTTTGCACATGCATGTAGTAATGTGCTTTTTTCTAATCTACAGCATTGTGGAACATTTGTATCATTCATGCGGTATGTCCTTATTTTATTTATTCCAAATTTTTATGTCTTTTATAAAGGATACATATAAACAATGGCTTAGTGATAAACCCTTCACAGTTAGCAAATAACTGCATGCAGTTTGACAAGTGACACATCCTTGAATTCTGTGTTTCAGCCTCTATCTCCTGCTGTCCTCAAATTACATAGTAAAAACCTGCTGACAGATTCCCTTCAATAGAGCATGGATCTGGGGTCGGCAATTAGTTTTCTCAAGGGCTCACATAAGAGACTGTGACTGTTGTGCAGGGTTAAACCAACACACTGAATTTAAGAATATTAGTAGAAATATTAAGCAAAGTTATTATTATATTAATTTTGACTGCTTGCTATTGATCACAAGCATGTTGATCAACTGCCACTATTATTAGAGCTTATTGTAACGTGCTCTTACTTCGAGCAGCCAATCAAAACCATATAATTTATTAATTTTTATATCGTCCATGCCCCAAAGCTCCCTCCCACGCACAGTATAATAGCCATCACAGCCACCATACACATAGTAGGATGCCCCCATGGCAGGATGACTACTGTTCACCCTACACATTTTATGGTACCCCATACATACAGTATCATTCCTCAAAGTTCTCCCCCAGACACACACAAGGTATGATACCAAACAGCTCCCTCCTCACAAAGCCACCATATGCACAGAATGCTGCCCACAAAATGTGTTGGCTCCACACCCCCAATTCAATATGATTGCCCCACTGTACCCCTGTGACTGTCTGAACCCAACCTGAACAGCTGTGGGGGAATTCTAAAAAGACAAGTTAAGAATCGCTCTACATTCAGGCTCTAAAAAGGTCCTTCTATAAGAATAGAAAAAGATAGATGTTACAATATGTCACCAACTTATTCGTTCCATGTCTAGAAGACTTGGTGCTGTCCTTAACAATATAGAGGTCATACAAAATACTAGATGTAGTAGTTTTGATGTGGGGTGTATACATTTTTGCATCAACTAATGTGGGAAAACTGAAGAGTTCGCAATGAAAGTTATAATATTAACCTTACCTTTATGCTTTATGGGTCAAAAAAAATGTTCTGTGAAACCCCGTCTTGTCAGCATTTTGGAAATTGTTCTTGTGTTCAGTGAGGTATTAGTTAAAATCCTACTTTTTGAAGGGGTTGTGGTCACTTTTTGCTGAGCACTGCAAAAAAAATTACATTTAAACATGCATAAATATATCACCTATTTTCATGTTACATACATTATTGTATTACCCTGACTAATCAGTATTTCCTCTAATTACTATTTAGCATAAGAAGAGCATGACTCTTGATTTGTCAGGTATGTACTGCACGTTACCATTCCATGTCTCCTAACCTTGTCTTGTGGTAATAAGTATTAACCTTCCTGACAGCCCCATTATTCAAGTCTAACACGTCAGTTTATGTGGTAATAACTGTAAAATGCTTCTGCCAGTGATACTGAGATTGTGATTTTCTTTTCTCTTTCGCTTCATTAGGTGACCCAGGAAACCATGGGTGTATGCTGCTGCCACTAGGAGGCTGACACTATGCACAAAAAAGTTAGCTTCTCCCCAGCAATGTACACCCCACTGACTGGCATTAAGTTAATCAGTTTAGTTTAGTGTCAGTAGGAGGTGGACACTGATATATTACTAGACCCAGATTTACCTCGAGTTTCGTAGTTTTCCAGTAGTGTCTCCCTCTTCTTCAGAAGGCTCTTCTCCTAGATTAGCTCTGGAGGGATACAGTGTGCGACGGTCACACTGTACTCCCATTTAAAGGCTATGAGTATGGTGTGAACTGCCACTCCATTTCCTCATGACTATCGGCTAGGACCCCAACCCCTTACAATGTGTTCAGGTGATCCAATCGTCGTTCCTCGCCCCTCTCTCCTGCCCGGTTGTCTACCAGAGCTTGACAGTTTCAGGAGCGGTGGACGTCCTACAACCCAATGAAGCCTGGACATCTTTTGATCCCTCTACATCTTCAGGGATGGAGAGGTACTTCTTTTTCGCTCTCCATCAGGTTCCCATTCCAGAGGCTAAGAGAAGACAAAGTTCGATAGAAAGAAGAAAGAAGATTCCATAGGCATGGGGCTGATTTTATTGTTATTGTGTACTGTTACATTGTGCCTACCCGGGCACGTTAGTCTGAACTTTGTGCATTTATCTCTACAGGGGCCCTGTTTATTTGTGTTTCCCCTGCAGCAGGCTGTATCTGGGCATGTTAAATGGGACTCTAGGCTCCTTGCAACGTCTTTTACAGCCTTCATGCCGCAACCCCCCTCTTCGCCGGCCTCACTTTCTAATTTAGGCTCTGGCTTCAGTGTGGCCTAGTTGCAGTGTTTAGCTCCTCCCCTTCCCTGTCCCCTCAAGCGGGCTTTTCTCTGTCTGTGGTTAGCTCCGCCCTTATCCGGCCTCATTGAGTGGGCTTCTCTGTCTGCCTCGGTCAAGTCCCCTTCCCAGTGGCGCGGAATCTGCGTGCCTTTTTACCTCCTCTTTCTCCTGCTTCATCCTGCTGCCCCTATTTGCCGACATCCAGACAGCTTGTGACAGGCGCTTTCCTCCGGTCGCCCTGAGCCCTCCCTTCTCCAGGAGTATCTTCAGCAGTTCCTTCCTGGTACATCCTCTCCTCAGACTACTAGCAGCAGACTTCAGGACCTCATCACTTCTGTGGGTAAGCTCTGCTCTGCAAACTGGCACTCTCCTCAGCAAATCTTTACCTGTCCCCTGACCTCTGGCATTAGTTAGTGACTCTGCCGTCTCTTTTATCATGTCTAAGTCTAAAGGAGAGCACTCTCGCCCTCCGGCCTCTACTACTCTGGTAACTGAATTTGTCTGTTCTTTATGTAAATGCAGTCTCCCTTCGGGTCAGTTTTCTTTCCTCTTTCAGAACTGCAACATTACTCCCGCTCCTGCTACCCCAGAGGTCCCATTGCGTCCGGAGTGGGTCTTCCCCCTATCATGGGTGGGCGACTTCCCTGTTACCCTGGTAAGGTCCGTGACAGATTGTATCTCAGACCCTGGTATCTGTATTATACAGATTAGCTACGCCTGCTTCTACCACTGCCAATGAATCACAGGAACCTCCGGCTAAGCCTACCAATTTCGGCTGTAAGAGATCTAGGCAGGAAAGCCGTTCCAGGTCCTCCTCTCTCTCCCACACTCCCCCTGGTCCTTCCCGGCGGGCAGCTTCTTCCCGGTCCTCATCCCCTGACTCACCTGTCGAGCCAGACTCGGATACGTTTACCGAACCTGACTCTGACATGGACTATGACCAGGCCTCTAACAAGTGGGACATAGTTCAGAGCCTTATTGTAGCTGTTAACCAGACCTTTAACATTAAGGATACCGCTACGGAAGCCGCTGAACAGCCAGTTTTGTTTTTGATGGTCTAGACCAACCCCTAACTTATTCGCTGCTCAAAAGGAATCTACCCGACTAGATGCTTCCAGAGAGGGAAGCGTCTCGGCATCCTGTACCCCTTTGCCTCTGACGTTACTGAAAACTGGACCACATCCCCCATGGGTCTTCCCGTTACGGACGGGGCATCCCTCAAGGACTCCCATGACAGGCTCATAGAGTAGTTTTCCAAATCAGCCTTTGAAGCAGCATCTTCCATGTTGTGCACTGCCTTTGCCACTACATGGGTTTCAAAATCCATCTCTGCATGGGCTAAACAACTCCGTCAAGTCATCCTCACTGGAGCTCGGGCTGAGGAGTTAGCTGATTTGGCGGATCAGATATCTCATGTGGGAAAATACGTGGTATCTTCCTCCTTTTACACCGCTTCATGTGCCGCTCAAGTGGCCAGTAATGTAGTGGCCATCCGCAGAACCATTTAGCTAAAGGCGTGGCAAGTGGACTTGACATCTAAGAAGTCCCTTACCAATCTGCCTTTCCAGGGATCGCAGCTATTTAGTACCAAGCTGGACCAGATTATTAAGGACGCCATGGTAGGGACAAGCTCTCTCCTTCCTCTGGCCAAACCCCGACGTCCTCCTCCGAAACGTAAGCTTTGGTCTTTTCGGCCCTTTCATCCACGGATGAGCCCTCAAGCTGGGAGAGGCAGCAGGCACGTCAGGAGAGGAAAAGGGTTTCCTTTAAACCAACCCCTTTCAAGGCAGATCCTCCACGACCCAGCCTGGCATGTTCTCCTCCGCTTTACTCACTACCACCCAGGGATTCCCACAGGTTGGGCGGTCGTCTCATGTATTTCAAGGACATCTGGCTAGCTTCCATTGAGGACGCCTGGGTCAGAGAAGTTGTATCTTCAGGATACAAGACAGATTTTGTTTTGTGGCCCTGAGATTACTTCGAATCCCGCTCCCCAAGGGATCCATCTCTGGTCCTTGGTTTTTTTGGAAGCCGTTGCCTCTCTCCTCAAATCAGGGGTCATCATTCCTATTCCAATTCAGGAACGTTTCACAGGCTTTTATTCGAGACTCTTTGTGGTTCCAAAGAAGGACTGGTCAGTTTGTCCCATCCTGGATTTAAAATTACTGAACAGAAGGGTTTGTCTTCACCATTCGTTCAGTAATAGCTTCCATGGAGTTGCAAGAGTTCCTGTGCTCTATAGACATCCAAGACACCTACCTCCATGTCCCTATCTTCCCAGTGGATCAGAGATTCCTGCGCTTTGCGGTACTTCAGGACCACTTCCAGTTCGTCACCCTGCCATTCGGCCTTTCTACAGCTCACACTTTTCACAAAGATAATGGCAGTGGTAATGGTCCTTCAGGTCAGGGGCCTAGTGATCATTCCTTACCTTGAGACATTCTCGTCAAGGTTCCATCCTTCTCCCTCGCCCAGGAGAGTCTTTCCATTGCTCTTAATACACTGTCTCGACTCGGGTGACTTGTAAACAGGAAAAAATCTTGTCTTGTTCCTACCCAGCGCCTGATCTTCCTCGGCATCCTATTCACCGCGCACCAGCCGATTGGTAGCTCTCTTCAGACCCCTCAACCTTTATCGCTCTGCTCGGCTATGGCGGTCCTGGGGAGGATGGTGGAGGTGTTGGTAGCGATTCCTTTTGAGCAGTTCCGCAACAGACCACTTCCGCACGCCATCCTTTCCTAATGGAACAGATCATTTCTCTCCCTTGACCGTCCAGTTCGGATCTCGTCCCGGGTCAGGATGTCTCTGAACTGGTGACTGTGTTCCCCTCTTATTAATCAGGGTCGATTCTTTCTCCCCGTTCACTGGCAAGTGGTGACTACAGATGCCAGCCTCCTTGACTGGGGAGCGGTACTCCACATCATTGCTGTCCAGGGACATTGGTCGCAGGAGGAGTCCACTCTGCCGATCAATATTCTAGAGATCAGAGCCATTCCATTGTTCCTTCGTCACTGCAGGACCTTCTCGGAGGCCTACCAGTCCGAGTTCAGACAGACAATGCCACGGTGGTGGCATATGTCAACCACCAGGGAGAGACTCTGAGTCCTTTGGCATTATCCGAAGTCTCCAAGATCCTTCTCTGTGCTGATAGCAGGGTGCCGGCAATATCCGCAGTGCATATCCCCGGCGTCGAGAACTGGTCCGCCGATTTTCTCAGTCGCGATGGTATGGTCTCTACATCAGGACGTCTTCCTTGAGATTTGCCTGAGGAGGGGCACTTCGGTTGTAGATCTCATGGTGTCCTGGTTTAACACGAAGGTGCCGCAGTTCATCTCCAGGTCCCACGACCCCCTCATGGTGGGAGTCGATGTGCTGTCGAAACCCTGGTTGCAATTTGCACTTCCTTATCTGTTCCCGCCTCTTTCCCTTCTTCCCAGACTGTTGAAGATCAAAGAAGAAGGGGTGTCGGTCATCATGATCGCTCCGGATTGGCCCACGAGGTCCTTGTATGTAGAGGTCGTCAGTCTTCTCGCAGATGCCCCTTGGAAGCTCCAGGACAGATCACCTCTGCTTTCCTAGGGCCCCATCTCCCACCGGAAATTCTCGGTTGCTCGATTTGACGGCTTGGCTGTTGAAACCCTGGTCCTAAGAGCATCTGGATTTTCAGAACGAGTTGTTCAGACGATGATCTGGGTATGGAAGCCATCATCGTCTCGAGTATACTATCAGACGGCCTTTTTCCATTGTGAGATTAATCACAACGCACCTATGACATTCGCTCTTCTGGCAATTTTGGCCTTCCTTCAGGCTGGGCTTGACGCACGACTTGCTGTCAGCTCCTTGAAGGGCCAAGTCTCTGCACTTACTATCCTCTTCCAGAAGAATTTGGCATGAGCAGATCGCCTCTATGTAGCAGAAATGCTCACTTGCTATGAGTGCCAACCACTGGGTGGCGCTCAAAGCAATTGAGACATGCCAATCCATCGGTGACCCACGGTTACGTGACGGGGTCACCGATGGGCGGGGCTTAGGACATGCTTCCTGTAAGTGCAAGTTAAATCCCGCTGTCAGAGATTGACAGCGGCATTTAACTGGTTAACAGCCGCGGGTGGATCGCGATTCCACCCGCGGCTGTTGTGGGCACATGTCAGCTGTATAAATCAGCTGACATGTGCCCGGTTCAGCGTGGGCTCAGCGCCGGAGCCCCCGCTGAACCGGCCTTTCCGATGTGGTGCGTGCTATTACTGACCACGTCGGAAAGGGGTTAAAGATCCAGCAAAGGTGTGTCAATTAGCAGCAGAAGGTGGAGATCACCGCTGGGTCCTCCGATGATGGAAGGATCAAGAAGATGTCTGCAAGGGCAAGTACAGAGACTTTCTATAGCTGGATCCAGAATGACTGTCTGTCAAACCTGACACAGCTGTGACAACAGCTTTGCAAAGCGGCAACCTGGTCCTCCATCCACACGTTCACCAAGTTTTACAGGTTTCATACCTATTCTTCAGCAGATGCCACCCTAGGTAGGAGAATCCTGCAGGTGACAGTGGTTAGTTCTCCAACCTGAATGGAGTTTCTTTCTGTTGTTTCCCTCGCCAGGGACCGGTTTGGGACATCCCATGGTTTCCTGTGTCCCCCAATGAATCAATAGAGAAAGCAGGATTTTTGGTTACTCACCGTAAAATCTGTTTCTCAGAGTCTTCATTGGGGGACATAGCACCCCCCCATTTTGACAGCTTTACTAACTTTTATTGTTATGTTACAGTTTATTTTTTTCTTGTATTCCTCTCTGTTTAATGTTGCTTCTCCTACTGCTTGTATACAAACTGATTAACTTAATGGCAGTTGGTGGGGTGTACAATGCACAAAAAAATAGCTCCTCCCCAGCATAGTGTCAGCCTTCTAGTGGCAGCAACATACACCCATGGTTTCCTGTGTCCCCCAATGAAGGCTCTGAGAAACAGATTTTACGGTCAGTAACCAAAAATCCTGTTTTTGTAACACATTGTACCTGGTACTGGTAAATTTAGATCAGTATGTTTTGTTGTTATTCATGAAAATATTTCAAAGTTTCAGAAAATTTTGAAAAATATGAAACTTTGAAAGTTAATTGTATACCCTTAATGACCTATACAGTAGTGTTCAAAATAATAGCAGAGTTCAAAAACATGAGTTAAGCACAAAAACTTCATACTAGTTTTTATTTCGATTCATTGGAAACATTGCACACTGTTTTCTAATTCAAAACATGAAGAGAAATGTATATAACTTTTAACTACTTTACAGAAAATAACAAAAAAAATGAACATTGGGCTGTTCAAAATAATAGCAGTGTCTACATTTGTCTTTACAAACTCACAATATGTACTCTTTTTTGAAGATTTAGCATTCCTGTGGATCACTGACCTAAAATTTAGTTGTATACCCACAGTTTTTTTGGAACTGCTTCATATCTATGTTGCATAGAGTCAACGAACTTCTGGGACCTGTCAACTGTTATTCCAGCCCAGGATGCTTTGACTACATCCCACAATTTTTTGGCATTTGTTGGCTTTGCCTCAGAAACTGCATTTTTTATGTCACCCCACAAGTATTCTATCGGATTAAGGTCCGGGGATTGGGCTGGCCACTCCATAACCTCCAATTTGTTGGACTGGAACCAAGATTTTGCTTGTTTACTGGTGTATTGAGGGTTGTTGTCTTGTTGAAACACCCATTTCAAGGGCATATCCTCTTCAGCGTAAGGCAGCATGACCTCTTCAAGTATTTTAATATTTACAAACTGGTCCATGATCCCTGGTATGCGGTAAATAGGTCCAGCACCATAGTAAGAGAGACATGCCCATATCATGATGTTTGCACCACCATGCTTCACTATCTGAAGTGAACTGTCTGCTGCCCTTGGACCCAAAAAGAACAATTTTACTTTCATCAGTCCACAAAATGTTTCTCCATTTCTCTTTAGGCCAGTTGATGAGTTCTTTGGCAAATTGTATCCTCTTCAGTACGTCTTTTTTTTAACAGTGGGACATTCGAGGACTTCTTGCTAAGAGATTAGTTTTACACATGCATCTTCTGTCACAGTATTCACAGTTAACTGGAGACTGTCTTTGATCATCCTGGGGCTGATCACTGGTTGTGCCTTTGCCATTCTGGCTATTCTTAGATCCTTGCAAATGGTTGTCTTCTACTTTCTTCCACATCTCTCTGTTTTTGCTTTCCATTTTAAAGCATTGGAGAGCATTTTAGCTGAACAGCTTATCATTGTCTGCACTTCTTTATAAGTTTTACCCTCTCCAATCAACTTTTTAATCAAAGTACACTGTTCTTCTGAACAATGCTTTAAACGAATCATATTTCTCAGACTTTCAAGGAGAAATGCATGTACAACATGTGCTGGCTTCACCCTTAAATAAGGGCCATCTGATTCACACCTGTTTCTTCACAGAATGATTGACCTCACTAATTGACCTCACTAATTGATCTGCTATTATTTTGAACACACACCCCTACAATTAATTATTCAAATACACAGACTCCAAAACATGCAGATCATGAAGGCTGAGTCTGTTGGTTTTCTTAGAATCTACTGCAGCAACTGGTAAATTGTTTGACATGTGGTAATATAATTTATGCCAAAAACAGTGATTAATCTGGTTAGTCGTATTGGACTGCTATTATTTTTGCAATGCTGCTTACAGGATAAATTGCATAATAAATTGTGCAGGGTAAAATTTGTGTCTGAAGTAATATTTTAGCTGAATGGAATTGGACTAAACTGTATTTTTAATACTGGTTTTCCTAAACTGACTTGGTCAAATAACTTCACCCAGTCCACACTTACTTTTACTTTGCATGATAACAACAGCCGTGGCTGTGATTAGTATGTACTCCAGCGGTTCAGTATGCTTTTTAGCACATTTTGGTGAATACATAATGGCCCTCGCATTTGCTTCCCCTCATTATCCTACCACCCACCCCTCTGTTGTAACTTGTGGGGTTGAACACCTGTGAGCAGGGTGCCCGTGACAGGGCATCCACATTGCTTTGTGACTTCCTAGCTCGATGTTCCACTGAAAAACTAAATTTTTTCAAGGACAGAGACCATCTGATGACCCCAGCATTCCCCTCATTGCTTGTCTAGGCATATATAGATAACTGTTGAGTAAACCCGCAGTCATTGGGCTCTGCAGTCAGGGAGAAGTTGGCAGCCACCACATGTCCTGGCCCTTGGCACAGCCAGCACCTGATAGCAGTGGGACTTCTGGTCAGCGAGATCGGTTTAGGGTATACTGGACTCTTCCCCCTCAATTGTGGCATGGTCCAGACTAACCGCAGCAGAGAATCGTATCCCTTTCACATGTTTCTGGGCTCGTAGGGCCCGGCATGATATTTGCAGTGGGGCAGAATCTCGTACAAAGTCGTGTGTGGCCACCTTACCCTAGATCAGGCCACCTGATATAGACTTCATGGGTCCCCTTGTCACGCCAAGCGCTGTATGGCTACTGGCGAAGGTCGCACCAACTGGTCGACTACTACCCTCTCTACCATCTAGGCTGGGCTCAAGGTCTCAGGCTGGAGCCATTTTTTACTGTAACTGTAACAAATCAAACGCCAAGCTGGGCTGGTTTCCACAAATGACCACTGGTACTCAAGGTGTTCCCATACATATGTATTAACTTCCATACGGGCAAGGATCTCACCTTTGAGTTTCCCATAGTTCTGGCCATCCTCCTGGCGGAGGTTAAAGTACCTCCGTTCCTGGCTGGGAGTCTCGCATCAGGAACGGAGTCACCACTTCAGCCCACTGGAAAATTGGCAAGCTCTCCCACTTCGCTGAGCATTCAAACATGGTGAGGAAAGCTTCTATGTCGTCCTCTGGACTCATCTTCCTCAGTGTCGACCTGACGATGTCCCAGGCCTCAAGACGAACCAGGGTTGGCAGTCTCTCGCAGGGCCACAGTCTGTTGCAGAATCAGATTGTTCGTCTGGTTCTACTGGTACAGCTGTTGCTGTTGGTGCTGCTCCTGTTGTTGCCACTTAAACTGCAGCTGCTGCTGCTGGGGGAGGACCAAGTTCTTTAGTAGTTCCTACATATTTTCCACGGGCCTGATTTGTAATTTTGCAGCCTTGATTACCGACACGCAGTTTTCTTCGGGGTATGTCTCAATTCACACTGCTCGCATTCTCCACCATATGTAAGGCAGCAGTGTTTCCACCAGAAAATTTAGTGAGACAGTGACCTAGGCAAGTTAAGTAAAATGTCCTTTATTGTCCAAATACTGCACACATGAAATTGCTCACGTCCGATTAGCAGCTGGGAACACTTCAATAAAGCCCAGTGCTGCTAGCACTTGCATCCCCGTAAGGTTCTCGGGTGCCATCATTGATGCCCACGTTGCTGGCTCTGGTCTGTGCTAGCTTCACATATCCAGTCATACATCCACAGTGCCTTCAGTTCTGCTTCATGTGAAATCCAAAACTTAACTGCAGGTTTAAATAAAAAACATGACCATGGGCCATTTGTACGGTCCAGAATGGAGGGAGAGATCCGTCCCACTACCATCCTACAGATCTCTCCAAAAATAAAAGCCCAATACAGGTTTTCCTAAACTGACTTGGTCAAATAACTTGACCCAGTCCACACTTTTATTTTGTATAGTAACTGTGATTGCTATGCTCTCCAGCGATTCAATATGCTTTTAAGCACATCCTGGGGGATACATACCAGTCCTCGCATATAATTCCACTCACTGTCTCACAGTAGGCTTGTTGCTCTTTACGCTGTTTAACTGTCAAGTAATATATTGTATCTATATAAAGGTCCTTTATTTCTGGGATCATCTCTGAGCTCTTGGTTTCATGATTGTGGTATTATCTTAGTTATATCTAACATTATTACACTGTGTGACTTTCAGTATTTCTTATGACATGTACAATTATATTGATAATATATGCTAATTAATTTCCTAGTGTTGCTAGTGCCACATTACTATTGTAAACCGATGGCTACAAAATGTGGAGGGGGGGGATGCCTCTTGTATCAGGGAGACTTTTGTTCCCCTTTGTTTGCTACCATATTTTCAGAACTTCCCCCTGATGCTTATCTTTTTAGTTTGGCCTCTTATATTATTATTACAATCTTTTTTTTTTATTTGACAAATCCAGTATTAGGGTATGTGCACACAGCATCGCAGCTGCCACATATTCCCAATTGAAGCCACTTCATGATAACGCCTGCAATTGTTTTCCTAAAGCAGTTTCACTGGCGGCTTTCAATTTGTACTCTGAATATAGAGCATGGCAGCTTCCCAAAAGAAGCCGCCCAAAGATTGAACATGTTACTTTTTCTAACCGCTTCAGGGTTTACGAACCCTGAAACAGTTAAAAGAAGTGAAATAAGGCATAACGTGGCCAGCAATCACAATACATTACTGTGCACAATGCTCATTTTATGGGATGCCTATGTGGCACTTTTTCAAGCGGATTCTGGGCAGAATGTAGCTGAAAAAGACGCTTGTGCAAATAGCCTTAACTGGTTCTTGTCCCATTTGGTTTGTTTTGTGTTTAGTTCATCTCACAGGGGTCTTGTTGTAGTGTGTGTGGAGATTTAGGCTACGTTCACATGTTCAGTATTTTACATCAGTATTGGTAAGCCAAAATCAGGAGTGGGTGAAAAATGCAGAAGTGTTGCGTGTTTCTATCGGGCTACGTTCCCACGATGAGCTTTTATTGCGTTTTTGACACTGCGCATTTTCCCTGCATCTTAAACGCAACATCTTACAGTTCCAGCAAAGTGGATGGGATTTCTAGAAATCACACGCCCACTGTGCTTCTTCTTTACGTTGTGTAAACTGACCTGCGGTCCATTTTTCAAATGCGCAACATGTCAATTTCTCTTGAGGGTACGCTGAGGTTTCTGTGCAGATTTTCCTCATAAACTTAACGCTAGATTCGGAAAATCCGCAGGTAAAAAATGCACATGTGTTTTTAGTGCATTTACAGAGCGGAAACGCATCAAAAACACATGTAATCCGCACCTAAGTATATGAATAATTTAAAGACACAGAGACAGTGTCAAAAGCGCATGTTAAATAACGCACACAAAAAAAATACACGTGGCCTTATTGTTCCGTTCCTGATTTTGGCTTACTGATGTAAAATACTGACTAAATGCTGGACATGGTCTTAAATGTACTGTAGGTTTAATTCTGTAAAAGTTATCTATTAACTATTTTATGTGAACTGACTGTTTTAAAGGTATACAAATTCAATTTTTTCAAATTTTCATCAAATTTCAGATATATTCATAATTAGTCCTAAATTATAATGACCTAAATTTAGTAGAAGGTATAACCCCCTCACAACCTTGGAAATATTGGTACTTCCAAAGTCGTGTCCCTTCCTTTGATACGGGCTCCGATGCTGAGCCCGCATCTTTCCCTGCTCATGCGACATCCACATGCGGCTGTTAATCACTGACAGCAGCATTTAACACACAATGTCTAGAAGTGTGTCACAAGACCCACCCATCAACACTCCTGTCACGTGATCACGGGGCGCCGATGGGTTGTCATGAGAGCCAGGGGTCTGCCGAAGATTCGGCATTCATAAGAGATGGTGATTTCAACTACACTTAGCAGGGCTAAAGCCCTTCTATGTGTAGCACAGGCGATCGGATGATCACAGCTTCAAAGTCTCCTAAGGGGACTATTGAAGCCAGTAAAAAGTAAAAAAAAAAAACTGTTTTAAAAAGTAATAAAAAAATGAAAACCAAAAGTTCAAAACACCCCCTTTTGCTCCATTCAAAATAAAACAAATAAAAAATATAAAGTAAGCTAATCAGATTTGTAAATAGCGTAACGAGAAAAAAGTTGAAAGTCCAGAATTACTTTTTTTTGGGCCGCCACAACATTGCAATAAAATGCTGTAAAGAACGATCAAAACATTGTATCTATCCCAAAATAGTATCAATATAATGTCAGCTCAAGGCACAAATGATAGCCCCTCATATAGCTCCATATCACAAAAAATAAAAATGCTATAGGTCTTGGGAAAATGGCGACAAAAGCAAAATTTTGTCTTAAAAATTTCATATTTTTTTTCACCATTTAAATAAAAAAATGTCATCAATATAGCAGTGCAATGCACAGCCCATAGTCATCCATGTATGTAGTATAATACACAGCCAATAGTCATTCATGGAGTATAATGCTCATCCCATAGTCAACCATGGAGTATAATGCTCATCCCATAGTTATCCATGGAGTATAATGCTCATCCTATAGTCTTCCTTGTATAATGCGAAACCAATAGTAATCCATATAGTATAATGCACAGCCCATTTTCACAGCCCATTTTCATATTTTTTTTTATCAATGTAGTATAATGCGCAACCCATAGTCACCCATACAGTATAATGAACAGCCTATAGTGTTCCATATATTAACCACTTTATGACGTCAGACATAATAGTACGCCTGATATCATAACCCCTGCTCAGCGCGGGCTCCAACACTGAGCCCGCACTTTTCCAGGCACATGTCAGCTGATCTATACAACTGACATGTGCCCACAACAGCCACGGGTGAAATCACGATCCACCCGCAGCTGTTAACCAGTTAAATGCCGCTGTCAATCTCTCCCAATGGTCGGCGCTCATAGCAAGTGAGCAAATCTGCTCATCGCCTATGTGTAGCAGAGGAGATCTGACAAGTGATGATTCTAGTCTCCCCAGAAGACTATTGAAGCATGAACAAAGTGAAAAAAAAAGTTTTTAAAAATATTAAGAAAATATATAAAAGTTGACCCCATGCGACCCCGGTCACGTGCACGCCAACGTCAGCTGCTTACCTCTGATTGGCTGGCAGTGTGTTTTGCTGCGCACGGACCCAATGGGTCTGTTCGCTACACTACACTTCAGTTGAATGTGCGTCCAAGGATGCACATCTAGCTAAAATATTTGCTGATGTTGGCGGGCTCCTCACCAGCTGGGCCCAGGCAATCACAACTGCTACTGCGGTAGTTATTCTCCATGCCGACAGCGAGTTGGCCTCCCCGTTTGTCCAATTACCCCAGCATTTCCTGGGTTCGCCGGATGGTGGCACCAGCCCCGCATACAGTGGTGGCCAAAAGTATTGGCACCCCTGCAATTCTGTCAGATAATACTCAGTTTCTTCCTGAAAATGATTGCAATCACAAATTCTTTGGTATTATTATCTTCATTTAATTTGCTTGCAAGGAAAAAACACAATAGAAAATGAAGCAAAAATCAAATCATTGATCATTTCACACAAAACTCCAAAAATGGGCCAGACAAAAGTATTGGCACCCTCAGCCTAATACTTGGTTGCACAACCTTTAGCCAAAATAACTGCGAACAACCGCTTCCGGTAACCATCAATGAGTTTCTTACAATGCTCTGCTGGAATTGCAGACCATTCTTCTTTGGCAAACTGCTCCAGGTCCCTGATATTTGAAGGGTGCCTTCTCCAAACTGCCATTTTGAGATCTCTCCACAGGTGTTCTATGGGATTCAGGTCTGGACTCATTGCTGGCTACCTTAGAAGTCTCCAGTGCTTTCTCTCAAACCATTTTATAGTGCTTTTGGAAGTGTGTTTTGGGTCATTGTCCTGCTGTAAGACCCATGACCTCTGAGGGAGACCCAGCTTTCTCACACTGGGCCCTACATTATGCTGCAAAATTTGTTGGTAGTCTTCAGACTGCATAATGCCATGCACACGGTCAAGCAGTCCAGTGCCAGAGGCAGCAAAGCAACCCCAAAACATCAGGGAACCTCTGCCATGTTTGACTGTAGAGACCGTGTTCTTTTCTTTGAATGGCTCTTTTTTTTTCCTGTACACTCTATGTTGATGCTTTTTCCCAAAAAGCTCTACTTTTGTCTCATCTGACCAGAGAACATTCTTCCAAAACGTTTTAGGCTTTCTCAGGTAAGTTTTGGCAAACTCCAGCCCGGCTTTTTTATGTCTCGGGGTAAGAAGTGGGGTCTTCCTGGGTATCCTACCATACAGTCCCTTTTCATTCAGACGCCGACGGATAGTACGGGTTGACACTGTTGTACCCTCGGACTGCAGGGCAGCTTGAACTTGTTTGGATGTTAGTCGAGGTTCTTTATCCACCATCCGCACAATCTTGCGTTGAAATCTCTCGTCAATTTTTCTTTTCCGTCCACATCTAGGGAGGTTAGCCACAGTCCCATGGGCTTTACACTTCTTGATGACACTGCGCACGGAAGACACAGGAACATTCAGGTCTTTGGAGATGGACTTGTAGCCTTGAGATTGCTCATGCTTCCTCACAATTTGGTTTCTCAAGTCCTCAGACAGTTCTTTGGTCTTCTTTCTTTTCTCCATGCTCAATGTGGTACACACAAGGACACAGGACAGAGGTTGAGTCAACTTTAATCCATGTTAACTGGCTGCAAGTGTGATTTAGTTATTGCCAACACCTGTTAGGTGCCACAGGTAAGTTACAGGTGCTGTTAATTACACGAATTAGAGAAGCATCTCATGATTTTTCAAACAGTGCCAATACTTTTGTCCACCCCCTTTTTTAGGTTTGGTGTGGAATTGTATCCAATTTGGCTTTAGGACAATTCTTTTTGTGTTTTTTTCATTTTAGGCAAATTAAATGAAGATAATAATACCAAAGAATTTGTGATTGCAATCATTTTCAGGAAGAAACGGAGTATTATCTGACAGAATTGCAGGGGTGCCAATACTTTTGGCCACCACTGTATGTGGTATCTGCATACTCCGACTGACTTGGAGAATCATACTGCCTGGTCCGTTTTACTACATACTTTAGTGTACATGGTAAACCCAAAAAACAATTTTGGTATTGCAATTTTTTTGCAACTCAGCACACTTTCATTTTTTTTCTCTGCTTTCCAGTGCATCACATGATAAAATGAATGATGTAATTTAAAAGTACAACTCACCAAACAAAAAACAAGCCATCATACTTCTATTTTGTTGGAATAGAAAGGAGTTATGGCTCTTGGAAAAGGTGGAGGTGAAAACGGAAAATCACCCTGGGATGAAGGGGTTGAAGGGATTGTCCTCTTTCAGCAATCTTTTGCACGCTAGCTTTGCTTGCTCTTACTGGGTTATATACTGAGTCTTCCCCACTACCCCTCTCTCTGTTTAGCTGCAGCATCGGCATAATGTCAACAGCGCTGCACCCAAACAATACTAAACTCCGCAGCTTCTGCCATTTACATTCGCAGACCTGCTGAGCGGAGTGATTAGCTGCAGGGCTGTCGACGTAGCGTCACTGCTGAATCCACACAACAGGGACCAGAGCAACAAAACACAGTATTGGCGGTTTGTTTAACCCCTTTACGACCAATGGCAGACATAGCATGTCATGAGCAGTTTCCACATCGTGACGTGCTATGTCCATTGTGATTTAAAACTGTCAATGCGTGTAAACATGCTGTGACAGTAACATGCTAACAGCTGAGCAGCACGGGAAGAGGTGCGGGGACCTATGCCGGTGGTCCCCATGCTCAGAGCGCTGTGTTTGGTCAGTCAATGTGACTGACCTATCACAATATGATCATGCAGGAAGTATTAAAATATCAGCACCTCCCACATGATCCCCGCAGGAGCTTGACGCAGCTAACAACCGAGCTCCTGCAATGAGAGCCAGGGACGGTGCCAGCACAGACCTAGGCTCATTATCCCTCCAGATGCCACGATTGAGAGCGATCGCAACATTTGAAAGGTTGTGAGAGGGAAGCGGCTCCCTCTCTAAATCCCATTGGCACCCCCGTGACAAAATCAAGGGGAGTCGATGGTTGTCACGGCACCCAGATGTCAAACAATAACCGCCTGGTGTGCCATGTACAGTGGCCTGTTACACCCAGCCATAGACTGGTTATAACAGTGGTTCTGCCTGTGTAATCACACAGGTCTCATACATTGCAATGCATGATGCAAAAACAAAAAAATAAGCACATTTAGTATTGCCACGTCTGGAACGATTTGATCTACAAAACTGTCTCACTAGTTAACCTTTTCAGTGAACACTGTAAAAAAAAAAGTGGCAAAAAACTATGGTTTTTCATCATACCGGTGGAAAAAAAGTGGAATAAAACACAGTCAAAAAGACCAATGTTACTAAAAAGAGTATCGCTGAAAATACAACCTTGCCCTTCAAAAAACAAGCCAACATACAGCCTCATCAGTGAAAAAAATAAAAAAGTTATAGCTCTCAGAATAAAGCGATGCAAAAACAATATTTTTTCTATAAAATAGTTTTTATTGTGAAGAAGTGACAAAACGTAAAAAATTATATAAATGTGGTATCGCTGTAATCGTACTGACCCGAAGAGAAGAATAAAGAAATGTTATCAGTTTTACCACACTGTGAACGCCATTAAATAAAACCGCCCAAAAAACAATTTCTGAATTACTCTTTTTTGTTAATTCTGCCTCCCAAAAATCATAATAGAAAGCGATCAAAAAATGTTATAAGCTAAAAAATGGTACCAATAAAAACATCAACTTGTCCCGCAAAAATAGAGCCCTCACATGACTCTGTCGGCGTGAAAATGATAGCTCTCAAAATATGGCGATGCAAAAACTTTATTTTGCAAAACGATGCGTCTTTTAGTGTGTGACAGCATGACAGCAGCCAAACATAAAAAAAACTATATACAGTGGCTTTTGGAAGTATTCACCCCCCTTCGTGTTTTGCTACCTAACATGGAATTTCACAGATTTTTTTTTAAGGGTTTGCATAAGTTTATATAAATAACATGCCTACAAATGTGAACATTTGGTTTTCTTTTTATTGTGAAGAAAACAACATATAGGACAAAATACCTGAAAACTTCAGTGTGCATAACTATTCACCCCCCTAAAGTGACTACTTTGTAGAGCCTCCTTTTGCTGCAATTACAGCTGAAAGTCACTTTGGATAAGTCTCTGAGCTTTCTTTATCTTGTCACTGGGAATTTTGCCCATTACTCAAGGCAAAAGTGCTCCAGTTCCTTCAAGTCAGGTGGTTTCCTATGATGAACACTAATCTTCAAGTCTGACTACAGATTCTCAATTGGATTAAGGTCTGAGCTTTCACTAGGCCACTGCAAAACATTTACACATTTCCCCTTAAACCACTTGAGTGTTGCTTTAGCAGTATGCTTTGGGTCGTTGTCTTTTTGGAAGGCTAACCTCCTTCCCAGTCTCAAATCACTGACAGACTGAAACAGGTTTTGCTGAAGAATATTCCTGTATTTAGCGCCATCCACCTTACCCCAGACTCGGACCATTTTCAATGTCTCTGCTGCTGAAAAACATCCCCACAGCATGATGTTGCGACCACTATTCTTCAGTGCGGTGTTCTTGGGTTGATGAGCTGTGTTGGTTTGGTGCCAGACATAGCATTTACCTTGGTGGCCAAAAAGTTCTATTTTGGTCTCATCTGACCACTGCACCTTCTTCCATACATTTGAGGAGTCTCCCACATGATATGCAATTTTTTTTTGTGTGTGAAGAGACAAGACACTGGTACCAGAACAGCATGGAGGTTTGGCAGAGGGGAGGAGTTTGATCAGGTCTCTGGGGACAGCATTGTCAGGAAAATGAGCTGAAGAGAAAAACAGCACGTGTACAAGTTTTGAGGTGATTATGACACTGAAGAGAGAGACGGGAGGAGCAACAGTAGCGTCCGGAGCTCCTGTCAGGAAGAAAGGTGCCACGTATCCGCCCAGGACAGACGTCGACGTTCAAGCCTCGAAGACCCAAGTGATGCCAGTAAAGGTTCCCAGCCGAGAAGTCGACGGTGAAGACTCGAGCGATGCCAGTCAAGATTCTTCATACGGGTGACGTCTGTCAACAGAACGGGAACAGGTTGTGGTAGCACAGTTCTCAGACGTGTGCGGCAGTGACAAGACGTCGCAAAAGCTTCGGAGTTGTCAGATTGGAGATTCATGGTCAGGTCGACGACCAAGAAGGATACACAAAACAGGCCATTACCGCTTACAGGGACATATGGTACCAGTCACAGATAGAGGGAAAGACAGTCATTCGAGGACCAGCAGACGCCAGAGCGGCATTGCAAAAGTGGATAGGAAGTTACGGGGCAAAGGGACAACGAGTTGTGATAGGAACAGAGTATTGCCAAAGCTTTAAAAGACTGCCTCTTGCCCACTATAGTTAATATAGTTCCCCTTTCCTCCAGTAGATCATTTGAAACTACCAACCCCTGAATTCTAGTGTACTCTGATAATTTATTCTGTTATGTGATTGGCTGCTAATTTTACTGTCAAATGTTGTAAAGAAATTGTTACCATATAAAACATTTTACAGTTTATATTAGTTGTTTGACTGCACTATATTTGGCGTATTCGGCAGGATGCAACATTCCAGTGCGGAAATGGCGGGACAGGGTGATGGGGGACATGTCAGGAGAAGTATTGCCCTAGGGGCCCTGCTCAGTAACTTCCCAAAATTCGCGGGGAATAATATAGAGTTGAGGGATTGGGTGGAGAGACTGCAGATGATGATCAGCATGTACCCTATGACTCCAGCCACGCAGGCAGAGCTAGCCCTTATGCACAGTGACACTACTGACCTTGGTAACTTACCCATGCGCTTATTTAAATAAATTCAAGGGGAAAGTGAGGCAATTGCTCTGCAGGAGGTGACGGCCCATATCGCCAAGAAGAGGAATTTCAAGGGCTGGGATCCTTAGACGAAGTACTGTGGGATCAATTTGTTGCCGGACTAAGGGAACCCTACCTGCGACAGGCTCTGAAGGAGCAGTAACTGACTAATCCGGACATGACTTTCTTGGAAACGGGGCTGAGGCACAAGTTCGAGAAAAAGAGGCACCCGCCTTGATGGGTATGGTCTAGAGTCACCAGGTAGCTACCGCCTCGGAGGCTAACAGGGAACCTGACTGGGCACGAGAATTTCGTCAGGATATTAGAAATATTCGAGGAGAGTTACACAATCTCAAAGGAGCCTCTAGTAACTTGCCAAGGGATGGCCCCTCAGATATATAAAAGAAGGACCAAGGAGAGGATGCTATACCCGCACATTCCTTGTCTTAGACCCGTCACCGGAAGGAAGAGCAAAGAGTTGAATGTTGGAACTGTGGTGGCTGAGGACATATATCCTGAGAGTGCCCAAGCCGGAGCCAAGGAAGAAGGGGGCATCCTTTAAACTAAGGAGCCCCACAGTTGAGGAGCACACCGTGGGGTACCATGTCCCAGGAGAAGGGGAGGAAGGCTCCGAAAACATTGTCTCTGAAAGGCCCATGATTTGGGCCGGATTTGATGGGAAACGCATTCAATGTTTAATGGACATGGGGTGACCACTGTGGCTGAAGAATACTTCCACGCTCACTTCCCTGCAGTCAGCTGGTCCAATAAGGGGATGAATATTAGACTAGTAGCTGCCAACCAGCTCCCCATTCCAGTGGCTGGGGTGATGTGGATGACTGTCTGTATGTGTGGATGAAAATTAGGAAAGAAAAGGATTGTGTTGGTGAAAGGCCGAATAATCCCCGGGCCCATAGTGACATTGAAAATGAATAGCCTAAAGGAAGTAGGGGAGTTCCTGATTGGTGAGTCATAAAGAGGCAACTGGAATCGCGTAACCAGGCGTCACGTTAGACAAAGTGTTTTTCAATAACTCATCCAAGGGAGTCAGGTCCAGAACTTACCAGACACCTCTCAGCTTCTTGGCAAAGTGATTATGCCTCCAGAGGCTGACATGACTCTACCCATTGGACAAACTACACTCACCCTCCCTGTAAGGGCTTGTGTACCTATCGAGGGGGTGAAGTTGCAAATTGAGCCCATAGAAGGTGACAAAACCTGGGCTCTTGGTCACCTGAACTCTCACCCCAGTGCGGCACAGGCATGTGCCAGTATGCTGCGTTAACTTGAGCGAAATAAATTTATAGTTGAACCCTCAGAAAGAAATCGCCCAGGTGAACTTAATGCCAGAGGATCTTCCCAAACTAGACTCTATTGACTTAACACCCCTGGAAGGAGATCCCTATCAGTGTCTCTCACTAAGGGAATAAAAGAAAGGGGAGCATGGGTTGGTTGCTCTCTCCTAGAACAGATGAAGGCTGACCTTACAGAATTTTCCCCAGAGCAAGCAGAACAAATCGAGGGCCTACTGCAGCGTTATCACGGGGTGTTCGCTCGTCGTGAAGACTATTTCGGGTGCACTGAGGCTATCCAGCATGAGATACCTATGGGGGACACTGCTCTCATTAGAGAGAGATACCGTCAGATTCCGCCACGAATGTATCAATAAGTGAAAGACCTCTTGTCCCATATGTTACGAAATGGAGTAATTTGAGAAAGTCAGAGCCCTTGGGCTGCACCCATTGTACTAGTTCGGAAGAAGAATGGGACGGTTGAACGCTTGTACGATGTGGGATTCCTATCCCCTGACACGGATTGAAGAGTCCCTGTCTGATTTAGGAAAAGGTTTAATATTTCTCCTCCCTCAATCTGGCCAGCGGCTACTGGCAAGTTCCTATGGCCGACGTCACGGGGTTACCATGACAGTTTGGATCCAGAAGACCTCAGAGTCAGATGGCTCCTACTGCTGCTTTGAGAAGAAGCACTTCTCCTTCATTTTAAATGTGTTGCTTTCTTTTGGCAGAACAGGGGTTAAGCGGCCATCTTGGATTTCCCTGTTCACAGCTGAGCTCGGTTAATCACTCACTCTCCCTTTATAATCTGGACTCTGACTCTGTTCTTTGTCAGAGCTAGCATCTTGCTGCATGGCTAGTGGAGAGTGGAGTTTATGAAAAGGAGTTTTGGAGGAACTACTTGTGACTGGTGTTTGGTTCGTATGTGTGGTTATTCCTTTTCCATTTTGGTTCATTCACCCTACCTTCACACCCCGCTGATTCCCTCTGTTATATGTGAGAGAATATTTTGTGTGCCTGGAGTTTTCTGTTTACCCCTTTCTGTGTTGCCCTGTTTGTCTGGTGGGTGTACTTCGGTGCACAGAAGCGCCCCTCTTCCCCAGGTGGGGGAGGAGATCAATCGGAGGGCTAACTCAAGAGTTAGGGAGAGGGTGGATGCCACGGCATTCTCATCTTCAGAGGTATCCTGTGGAATAGGGCAAGCTAGGGCGCCCCCTAGTGTTAGGGTCAGGGTAGGAGCCCCTGAACCCTGTGCACTCGGCAGCTGTGCCGTGACAGCCGATAAGGGTCGGTTGAAGACTACCTTCATCCTCCCCATGGGTCTATATGAGTTCAACCAGATGCCCTTTGGCCTAACTAACACACCTGGAACTTTTCAATGGTTGATGGAGAGATCAATTTAAAAGTGACCTTAATCTATCTGGATGACATTGTATTATTTTTCACCTTCGAGGAACATCTCCGTCGGTTAGAACAAGTGTTAGAGAGGATTCAAAAGCTTGGGCTGAAGATTAATACTTTGAAATTTCACTTGTTCCAGAGGGAGATTGAGTATCTGGGGCACAGTCTTCTGTGCTGGGGTCTACCCCACCCAAGAAAAAGTGTTGGCTGTACAGAACTGGCCCATTCCGACTAATATAAGAGAGCTAAGAGCGTTCCTGGGCCTGGCTGGCTACTATCGAAGATTCATCAAAGATTTTGCCAAAATAGCGACCCCTCACCACAAGCTTCTGAGAGGATCAGCTGGGGAACATAGACAACGGGCAATTCAGTGAGGGCGCCGACAGCAAGAAGCCTTTTGTGCCCTGAATATAGCATTAACCAATGCTCCCATATCGGCCTATGGTGACTTCTCCCAACCCTTCTTACTATACACAATGGAAGTCTGTACTGCTTAGGAGCAGTATTAGTGCAAATTCAAGAAGGCAAAGAACGGGTGACTGTATATGCTAGTTGGTCACTGAGAGAAACTGAAAGGAACCCTGATAACTACAGTTTATTCAAGTTAGAGCTGAAAAGGTTGTTAACGATTTCTCAGGGTCAGAGGTTCAGGTGAGAACCGATAACAATCCCCTTGCTCATCGCAAAAATGCAAAGTTAGGAGCGCTGGAACAAAGGTGGGTTGCCAGAATATCCAAGTACCAGTGCAGAATCGCGTATTGGTCAAAAGCTCAGAATACCCATGCCGATATTTGTCTCAAGTCACTTCAATAAGTCCAAAGGGAGACACAGATGAAGATCTAGAAGGCGACGAGAACACGGATTTCACTCATTTCGCAGCCGACGTGATGGCTGCTCAAGAAAAAGAAGGGGAGCATAAACCAGGGCTGTGGAGTCGGTAAGCCACAGTTGCGACTCCGACTCCTGGATTTTATCAGGTTCCGACTCCGACTCCGGCTCCGACTCCGACTCCTTCATAAATGGCCAATTCATAACAATAAATTTACTGTTGTAAAATATTAACATCGTGCTTAATCTGTTTCTCACCATCATATAAGTAATCAGACCACTTAGAGCAAAAACTATATTTATTAGAATACAATTAGAATATAGCAAATAACTTTTATAAACTTTTCTAAACTCTTGTAAGTAAATATGCAATAAACACTGTTATGCAGTTAATAAGAAGAAATCTATAAATTTGTCCTCAGAAAAAGTATTGCCTCTGTCAGATCCTCCTTCATGGATGACCTCAAATCTGATCTAATTATTTTGAGAGCAGAGAACAACCTCTCTACACTAACTTGGGTTGGTGGCAAAGCAGTAACCACTCGGGCAACGTCTCTGACAAGGTCAGGATACAGAGGAATCGCTTGTTGCACTGTTATTTTTGATGAACGGTCAAATTTCGCAATTTCTTTTAGTGCACGTGAAAAATTCTGCTGAAATGTACTGGCTGTGTTCTTTGATGGGGATGACTCTTCTTCTATGCTGGAACGCTTTGCACGCTCCTTGTGATCCAAATATTTTTCGAAATTAAATTCTTCATCAGTTGATGATGAGGGTGAAGATGTGGCAGGACGACCAAATTCTTCTTGTTCCTCCTGACTGTCCTGCAACCCTTTCATCCTGCTATTTTAAAAAGAGCTTCTTTTCCTTTAGTTAGCTGTTGATCATCTAGAAAAATCCGATGCATTGGGTCTACATAAACAGCTGCCAAAAGAATGTTATTTTGTAATAGTAGCTCCTCTCTCTGTTTCATTGATGTAGCAGTGCCACTTGCAATTAACCCTCCTCTTTGGGACAGGCGAAACATCAGATTCTTCCACTCCTTTAAGAAAATACCTGGAGTTAAGTCCTCTGCTTGTAATTTTTTAGTCACTGTAAATGGGTGCTCTAGCAATTTTTCCAGCTCAGTCACCTGATTCCACTGACTTTCATTTAGCGTCAGTTGAGGGTTAGCCATGTCTACAAGAAAGGTTTTCAGTTCAACCAAGCGCTGAATCATTAAGTAAGTACTGCCCCATCATGTGGCTTAATCAATAATTGCCCCTCTTCCAGCACGTCTCTTCAAAATTGAGTCAACTTTAGGGGTTCTGGCAACAGTAGCCAATTTTCTCACCTTGCCAATCAGTGCAGCAGCATGTCCTTCTTGCAGACTGTCTCTTATAGCCAGCTGTAGCGTATGCACAACACAGCGCATGTGATGAATGAAAGAACGTATTGACACAGTTTCAACAAGATCATCTAAACTATCATGTTGCTGTTCATTTGAAGCAACTTCAGTTTGCTCCTCAGTTACAATACTGTTTTCCTCTATTTCAAACATTTCTGTGTCTGTGGACCCAGAATGTTCTTCTAGCTGCTGGTCACCATCATTACTCTCATTCATTAGCTTAATAGTACTTATCATATTTGAAGCATTGTCAGTTACGACAGAAAGAACTTGCTCATGTTTAAGTTCATAGTCTTGCAGAACCTTTTCCACCAAGACCTGGAGAAACTCACTGGTGTGATGAGCTTTGGTGTCTTTTACTGCCAATGTCTTGGTAACTATTTCATTTTTGTCACAAACAAATCGGACATTGATGGCAAAATAGTTCACTCTGTGACGTGTGCAGGCATCCATTTTAAGAAACAGAAAGGGTCCCTTGAGAGTTTTTTTAAGTTCTTCCTTTTGTTTAAAAGCTTCTTTGATTACTAATTTTCTAATACTCACTCTCTCCAGAGAAACACCAAGCTTGCGGGCCATTTCCCCATTCAGACACATAAAAGCTGGTCATGAAAATAATGAAATAGGCACACTATCCTTTACAACAAACTCTATGATCTGTTTTTTAAATGTATCTACTGTCATTGTCACAGTAACTTTGTCACTGACAAAATATCTTGCAACTGATGGCTGCAAAGTTCTCTGCTCCTTTGTTTGGCTGGAAGAGCTGGGCACTGGTTCATTGGTTTGGATGCAGTCTTTCTCATCCACTGCTTTCAGTACTTTTGGATGAAAGCGCTGTAAATGTCTCTTTAGATTAGAAGCTCTGGTAGGAGCATTTTTATCTTTGCCTGAATATGCACTGATCTTGGCTTCACAGCATTTGTTTTCGTTTGAATCATTTGTCATACACTGACAGACATAATGTTTTCTATCTTGAGTGATGGTGAAATGTTCAAATACAGCTGATTTAATGTGACGCTTCTTTGACATTCTCAGGTTTTTAATTCTGCATTCACAATCCAAACGACAATTGTTTTTCCTAAAAACAATTGTACAAAATTATTGCCAGGTCATACAACTGATATAGTGGTCAGTAATACTGTTATTCCTCATGTACTCACAGTTAACTGATGCAAAGTTTGTTGAAAGGATAATACTTCTTACAGTCTTCCTCTTCTGAGTAGCAGCTGTGAGATGCTTGGAAGACGCACACCTAGTAAACATCTAGTCTAGAGGAGGAGCTTTACTACTAAGAATTTGCAACACATTTTCACTTTCAGTTTCATACACTGTAAGTAGGGGGGTTGGGGCAGCATGAGGTTAACCAAGTATAAGATTAGATAAGGGCAGTGGAGAACAGTGACACACAAGAAGTAAGAAATGTCTCTATCTCCAGCAGAACTGCTTATCACTGTTGTTCATAGTTTGATAGAACATATATATTTGAGTAACATTTATAAAATTCATATGAAAGTTCAATTCTGAAATATTAATACATTTTTTTTAAAGCTGGAGTCAGAGTCGGTACATTTCTACCGACTCCGACTCCAACCAAAACTAACTCCGACTCCACAGCCCTGGCGTAAACCCGCCCAGGTCCTGGGATGCTCAAGGGATGAGTGGATTTATCTCTAGCAGTCCAATCCTGAACTTGCGGAGCTGAGGAAGTGGGTTACCTTTGGGCAGAAACCTGATCGGAAGTTAAGAACGTTTCTATCAGCTAGTATGTTGCAGATCTTAGGCCAATGGGAACGACTTGTCATGAAGAATGGTCTGCTGTGTCGAAGGATTCAGCTGCCTCGGTAGATAGACATCACCTGGCAAGTGGTGATCTCTGAAGAAATGGCGATGAGTCTGGCAAAGGAAACTCATGAACAGGGGCCCCATTTGAGCACTGAAAAGACTTTTCGATGGCTGCAGCGATTAGTGTACTGGCCTCGGCTGCGACAGACAGTGGAAGAAGCCTGTCAAAGGTGCCGTCAGTGTGAGTTAACCAAGTCTCCAGAACAAAGAGCCCCAGTCCAAACTATAAAGACGTCTGCCCCATTGGAAGTATTGATGGTGGATTACTTGATAATCTAAACATCCTACAAAGGTTATGAGCATTGTTTGGTAACGACCGACCACTTCGCAAAGTTCGCTGTGGTCACTCGGACTCAAGATCAGACAGCAGAAACAGCGGCCAAAGCAATTTACCGAGATTTCATCCGTGTGTATGGGTGAGAATTCATTCAAATCAAGGAGTCTGCTTCCAAGGGAAAACAATGGAGGAAGTGCACCGTCTCTTTGGTATAGACAAATACCGGACCACACCATACCACCGACAGGGAAATGGAGCTTGCGAATGCTTCAATAGAACTCTGTTACAAGTGTGATAAACACTGGAAGATCAGAAAATGACGTGGCCTGACTGTCTCCGAGCTGGTGGGTGTATAACAATCAAGTTCATGCGACCACTGGATACACACCTTACACAATACTGTTTGGGCAAGGTGGTTGAAAAATTACCGAATTAGGACTAGAGATGAATATCCGGGAAGTCACCCAACTACCTGGGTTCAGGGACATCCTCATTGACTTCAAATGATGAGACGCTTGGTGGAAAAGAGACTTAAGGAGATAGTATACCACGTTAAAAGTCCAACACAGGAAGAACCCCTTCGGGCAGGAGAGCAGGTGTTAATACGAGCCAAGCGACCCAAGAATAAGGCTGTGTGCCCACGATGCGTTTTTAAGCGTTTCCGCAGCGGCAAAAACGCTGCAAAAATGCTTAAAAACTGCATGGTAGAAGGCCTGCCATGTTCCCCAATGATAATCCGCATGTGCTGTGCACATGCTGCGGAAATTTCCGCTGCGGATTATCATTGCGGAAAAAAACGCAGCACTACCAATTATTTTGCGGAAGTGCTGCGTTTTCGCCGCCATTGACTTGCATTAGACCGCATGGATTACGCATCACTGTATAAGTAGATGCTCATTCCATGCGTTCTAATGTGCGGATGGTACCCAGGTCTAGAGAAGAGGAGACTCTCCTCCGGACCTGGGTACCATTGAGAACTGTAAAAAAAGAATAAAATAAAAAATAAATACATACTTACCTTCTGGCGGCCCCCGATGCGCTCCTCCTTTCTTGACAGCAATTCGCGATGGAATGAAGGACCTGCGCTGACGTCATAGTCACGTGACAGGTCACGCGACTCTGACGTCGGCAGGTCCTTCAGTGTACCGCTGCCGGCAGCCGGGACGGAGGGAAGCAGGACACTGGGGGCCATCGGAAGTATACATAATTTTTTTATTTTTTGACATTCTCTCGGGTCACAGTATATAAATCCATGCCGTTTGCGTGGATTTATATAGTGTGACCAAGTTGACAAAGCACTTTCCAAGTGATGCTAAAATCGCTTGGAAAGCGCTTGTCAACCCGCATGCGGAAATGCAAGTGAAGAACGCTTCACTTCCACATGTCCCTGGCAGGAAAACGCATGTACAATCCGCATGCGTTTTTTTCTGCCAGGGAGATGCAGAAACTCTCAGGAAAAAATCCTGAGCATTTCTGCATCGTGGGCACATAGCCTAAGTTAGATTACCAGTGGGAAGAAGTGCCCTATCGAATTGTGAGGAGAGTCCACCCAAATAGCCCTATTTGACCGGAAGGTGAAGAGAGTTCCCCCGACGCGAGTGTTGCACAGAAATATGATCTGCCCATGCCTTTCTGAGGCGGAAAAACGGGAAAAGGTGCTCCGCCTGAAGACCCCTCTAGAAACAGTTACTGTTGATGAAGGGTGGATCAATGTACCGACGGAACTACCGGGACCGACGCCCAGTGAACCGACTAGAACCTTCGATCTCTCAGAATAATCTCTATTTCGAGAATCGAGCAGGACAGAACGAGCCAATGCAGGCATTCCTCCTAGTCGGTACGTAAAAGATGACTTAATCTGGACGCAAATCCAACAGAAAGCTCAGGAATGTGTGCAGTTCTTGGCAGAAGTTGGACTACCCTTAAAGAAGCAACACACATTTGTAAACTTCCCTTGCCCAGGGACTGGCGAGATAAAAGAAGGGAGGAGTGTAAGGAGACAAGACACTGTGGAACCAGAACAGCATGGAGGCATGGCAGAGGTGAGGCATTTGATTAGGCTTCTGTGGACAGCGTTGTCAGGGAAATGAGCTGAGGAGAAAAACAGCACATGTGCAAGTTCTGAGGTGATTCTGCCGCCAAAGAGCGAGACAAGAGGAGCAACAACAGCGTCCGGAGCTCCAATCATGATGAAAGGTGCCGTGTATCTGGCCAGCCCAGACGTCGACGGCCAAGCCTTGAAGCCACGAGCGACGTCAGTCAAGGTTCATCACCCAGGTGACGTTGTTCGACAGAACGGGAACAGGTTGCGGCGGTACGGTTCTCAGACGTGTGCGCCAGTGACAGAACATCACAGAAGCTTCGGAGGTGTCAGATCGGAGATTCACGGCTACCAGGAAGTATGCGTGAGATGGGCCGTTTCTGACGGGGATTGTCAGGAATGACATAGACGACACGGGCTAGATCACACAATATCTCACTGCTACCGTCACTCGGTCAGGATTGAGCAGGGATTTGTGCGCACACAATTCCGATTACTCACTACGTTGGTATCAGCAAGGGCACAGTGAGCGTATGGAATACACACCTCCGGATTCCAACGTATGGAATATGCGTATACACACCAGTACAGTCACTGCCAGCTTTACGATAGCCTACTTATGATTACTCTCTGCCACCACCGACCAGCTTTTGAAATATAATACAGGCCTGATCGGACGCCTGCTTTCTGGTAGCGTATTTCTTTGGGGGAGGGAACAATTACAGAACAAAAGAAACAACAATTAAATTTTATATTTAATCTAAAAGGGAGGCAGTGTTTATAAAAAATATACAAAAGGAGACATTTGCAGTACAGAATATACAGTTACACAAATAAAATAAACAGGGATTAAAGAAGACTTACTATAAAGATAGCAGTGATGATTCAGTATAGCTGAAGGGGAGGCATTCCAGTTTGATTTGACCATTACCGAATGTGATCATTTGCTTATAGAATCTATAGTCCCCGGCAATGAATACTGACCCACCTTCGGCTGTGTCTTTTATACCGAAGATGGAGACCTGCCCCCTTGTGGTGACATCATGTGGGCTGGGCTCAAGCCTTCACATTTTTATTACAATCTCTAACTTCTGGGATAACTTATCGCTGGTTGATCGCAGAAGCCCGAAAGTGATACCATATTTTCCATTGCAAATTTACCTTTCTTTTTGTCACGCATGACATAGCTGTGGTCTGTTATCTGGTACTTTTGCTCACTGGAGGGGCATACAGCTATGGAAAATTATACATCTTGTTCCTTAGCTGACCGTGCCACTAAAAATATGGGTTCCATGATTATCGGATGTATAGAATCTCAGATATTCCATATTTTGCACCGGTGACGGCCAGACTGAAGATTTCTGTTGAATTCTTCTGAAGTTCTGGAAATACAACCTCATCACCTAGATGTAGATTTATCGCAGGTCGGTTCCACTGGAAAACACACTCGCATGTTAATTGAATTTGCCACCTCTATTTGTACTGGCATCTGCCGCTTAGCCATTTCTCATGTGTGTGCTAATTTGCATACAGACAGCTCTGTAGAGTGTCAGCTTTTGGTCCTTTGACAAATAGCATAGGCGAGGAGGAATTTCAGGGGAGAGAGAGAAATCCTTAATAATTTATTAATATTTTCTATGACTTCTGCCCCTCTTTGAGGTAGCGTAGGGGCCGATTTACTGATCGCCCTTTAAGCCTACCTCACAGCCCACCCTTCCTGCTGATCCAACAAGCCGTAGACCCAACTTGCCCACCACTCTGACCGACAGGGGATCCTGCTTTCCGATCACCGTGACCAGTTCGGGATACATTTTTCCCACACAACTGTGACAGGCTATGGGTACCTTCCTCCCATACTCCTGACAGACAGTGGGACACACATTTCTTTTACCTTGCCCGGTTGTGGGGCCTACCTATTCACCCCTCATGGTTACCTGGGGAGCCATGCTAGTTATGGGGCAGGTACGACTGGCCATGTCACATTCAGTCGTGACACCGGTCGGCGGCACGGGACCGTTTTCCCTATGATCCCTGTGTTTCTCCCCATCCTTTTTCATTATCCCTGGAGCTGTGCTAGATATGGGGCACCTACCACGTACCAGGTCTGTAGATCTTTTCAAATCCTCACAGAAATGTGTCCAAGTCCCCATCCTTTTCCATTACAGGAAAATGCTACGAACAGGGCATTGTTGGACTCACGGATCTGCAGGATGAATGGCTCCTTCTGAATCCGGGGGGGTCCACACTACCCTGGCTACGGGTATGGCAGGCAATCACAGGTGGGACCCCTGCAGCAGCGCCATCCGGGCCTCGGCTGGCCTCCCCATTATCAGGGCTCTGCTGTCGGACTGGCTCTGTGGCACCTTGCTACAGTTCAGCAATCATTTGGGCCTTGGTTTTGCCCGTGGGGTCAATCTGCCTCAGAGGACAGTGATAGTGGCCTTTGACCTGCTGGTGGTACCAGGGCTCTCCACATGTAGCCATCATTGCCAAATAAAAGGACAGAAAAACTAGAGAAGGAAGGGGATGCAACTTCTACACGTACAGTAATGTCCCAATTAAAAAAAAAATAAAACACTGAGTTTGATTTCTTAAAACTCTGCACAGAATTCTCGCAAGAACCATGCCAGTTTTCAGTGACAGGAGTGATTGCTCAATCCAGCCACTGATGTTCTGTAATATCCCACCACTTGCTACCAATTTGTCAGGAACGACATCGGGGAGATCACACAATATTTCACCGCTACAGTCACTCTGTCATTATTGAGCAGGGATTCGCGTGCACACGATTTTAATTACTCACTATGTAGGTATCGGCAAGCGCACAGTGAACGTATGGCATATACACCTCCGGATTCCAACATATGGAATATGTGTATACACCCCAGTACGGTCACTGCCAACTTCACGATAGCCCACTTATGATTATTCGCTGCCACCACCGACCAGCTTTTGAAATATAATACAGGCCTGATCGGACACCTGCTTTCTGGTAGCGTATGGCTTTGGGGAAAGGGAAGAATTACAGAACAAAAGAAACAGAACTATTAAATTATATATTTAAACCAAAAGGTAGGCAATGTTTTAAAAAATATACAAAAGGTTTTACAAAAGGATACATTTACAGTACAGAATATACAGTTACACAAATAAAATAAACAGTAGTGTTGAGCGATGCTCGACACTGCTCGGTACTCGCCCGAGCATCACGCTACTCGGGATGTTCGGCGAGCACCGAGCATTTCCCGGTTACTCGGGCGGGAGTTCGGGTCTCCGCCCTGCATGTTTGACACTCTTTATAGAGCCAGTGAACATGCAGGGATTGCCAGCCAGTCACTGTAATGCCGCAGCCATGTTGGTTATGGGCATTACATTGATTGGCTGGCCGCACAGCATCACCTTGAGTATTTAAAACCGGGCGCCGCCATCTTGGACACAGACGGCCGGGATCAGACAGTGTAGAGTCACTGCTGCTGATTTAGGGAGAGATATATACTGCAAAATAGTTAGTGTAGGGTCTCTAAAGCCTGCCAAGTCAAAAAAACAGTTCTTCTCAGGACTAATATCTATCCCAGATATCAGGCAGGCAGGCTGTATAGAAGACGCAGTGGCTATACCAGCAAACGCTGCATTACAGTCCTGTGTGCTCCTGCTGCTCAAATTGCTAGACTTAGCTCCAGGTCTCGGGGGCCAGGAAAAATCCTTTTTTTTTAATCTAAATCCTCTTTCTTTTTTTTTCCTCCGTCAGACTGTACAAATACCCGTCTTATTAACCTTTTGGTGCCCCCCACCAAAAAAAAAAAGTGCGTCTGTGAGTGTACAGCCACAAATATATCTATTTTAAAAAATCTGGTATACGCCAGTAAATTACAACTGTGGTTTTGCAGTTCCACGGTTCAAATCTCTATATTATCCAGCTTTTGGTATTTTTTCCGTAAAGAAAAACAGTAATAGTGTCTCCCTGATTTTTCAGACACACATATATCTGTTTGAAAGATTCTGGTGTACCCCACATAACTATAACTGTGGTTTTGCAGTTCCACAATTCAAATCTCTGTATTATCCACTTTTGGGTCTTTTTTACATAAAAAAAAACAGTTTGAGTGTGTCGCTCACTGTACAGCCACAAATATATCTATTTTAAAAAGTCTGGTATACGCCAGTAAATTAGAACTGTGGTTTTGCAGTTCCACGGTTCAAATCTCTGTATTATCCAGCTTTTGGTATTTTTTCCATAAAGAAAAACAGTAATAATGTCTCCGTGATTGTTCAGACACAAATATATCTGTTTGAAAGATTCTGGTGTAGGCCAGAGAAATAGAACTGTGGTTTTCCTCTTCCACAGTTCTAATTTCCTTTTTATTACCCTTTTCCATTGATAGTGCGAGTGTAAGCTATTTTACTTCATTTACAATGGGCAAGGCGCGTGGCTAGGGACGTGGAACTGGACGTTCTGGTGATGGTGCGTGCAGAGGACGGGGCCGTGGCCAAGGTGAAAATGTGCCACAACCAACCGCCACATCTTCTCGTTCCCACTTCTTGACCGAATTACTAGTGAAGCACACAACAACACCAGTATTGCGAACTGATCAGTGTGAACAGGTTATTAATTGGATAGCAGATAATACTTCCAGTTACCTGGGCACCACCACCTCCGGTCTGTCTTCCACACGGTCAAGTTTTAGTAGCCGTGAGTCTCGACCGCATACTCCTCCTCACCCTGATGCTCCTTCCTCCCATCATGCCGAGTGCTCCTTCCTCCCATCATGCCGAGTGTTGTCAGACAACAACTGATCCCACAGTTGGACACTCTGAAGAGCTGTTCACTGGTCCATTTCCATATTGGTTTCACTCGCCTGCTCGTCTTGAAGTGGTGGAAGAGGAGATCCCATGTAGCGATGCCCAAATATTTGAACAGCCATGGCCACAGGAAGGTGACACTGGCAATTTGTCACAAGAGGTGGACGATGATGAAACACAGTTGCCACGAAGTGAGGAAGAAGATCGTGGTGCGGAAGAGGAGGAGGTGGTGGATGATCTAGTAACTGACCCAACATGGCAGGAGGACACGCAGAGCGAGGCCAGCAGCACACAGGGAGAGGGAGGCCAAGTACCCCAACAGGCAGGAAGAAGCAGTGTGGTGGCTGCAGACAGAAGGCAGGCAACCGTTCCCCGTAACACCAACACGAGGGACGTTGCCAGTACAACCGGTAGGTCTTTCAGAGTCTGGAATTTTTTTAAAGACTCTGCTGATTACCCCAAAAAGGCCATTTGTACCACCTTCCATGCCAGCATCAGCAGGGGTGACAAAACTACCAGCTTGACCACCACCAGCATGATCAGGCACATGTCAGCAAAGCACCCGACTTTGTCGGGCGAACCGCAGGGTCCACGATCAGTGTCAGCGGGTGTCACCACTGCTTCTTCCGCTGTTGTGCGTGTAAGAGAACCCCCTGCTGTGCGCGGAAGGCAATCCCCTGTCAATACTGCATGCAAAGATGCCCCCTCCTCTCAGTCTTCACTTGTTATGGTAGTTTCTCAAGAAACAGCATCAACGTCCATGTCCCAACGCAGCGTTTAATTGTCCATATCCCAGACCTTTGCACGAAAGCCCAAATTCGCAGCCAACACCCCACAGGCAACAGTCCTATATTCGCACATTTCCCTACTGCTTGCGTTGGAAAAGCTGCCTTTTAGACTGGTGGAGATGGAATCCTTCCGCAACCTTATGACGGTGGCCATCCCTCGGTACTCGGTCCCCAGCCGACACTATTTTGCCCGGTGTGCCATCCCCGCACTGAACAAGCACGTGTCCCAAAACATCTGCTGTGCCCTCAACAGCGCAGTTTCTGGGAGAGTCCACCTGACAACGGACACGTGGACAAGTGCTTGTGGCCAGGGACGGTACAGCTCCCTGACGGCACACTGGGTAAACATAGTGGAAGCCGGGACCCAGTCGGACCTTGGGACGGAACACATCCTCCCCACACCGAGGATTGCGGGCCCTATGTCAGTCAGAGTTGCCCCCACAGTGTACAGCTCTTGCACATCATCCTCCTCAGCCTCCATCTCAGCTATCACCACATCATTTACAAGCTGGAAGCACTGCAGTACTGCCTCCGCCAAGCAGCAACAGGCTGTGCTGAAACTCATAAGCTTAGGTGATAAACCTCACACTGCTTGTGAGTTGTGGACAGCTGTGAAACAGCAGGCAGATCTGTGGCTGAGACCGCTGAACCTACATCCAGGCATGGTCATGTGTGACAATGGCCGTAACCTGGTGGCAGCTCTGAGGCGAGATCACACACGTACCATGCCTGGCTCGTGTGCTTAACCTCGTGGTTCAGCTGTTTCTTAAATCGTACCCCGAGTTGCCAGATCTGCTCGTCAAAGTACGCCGCCTGTCAGCTCATTTTCACAAGTCGGCTACAGCTTCCGCCGCCCTTGCTGTGTTGCAGCAGCGTTTGCAGCTTCCGGCACACCGACTGGTGTGTGATGTCCCCACACTTTGGAACTCTACCCTCCACATGTTGCAAAGGATTTGTGAGCAGAAGAGAAGCAGTTGTGGAGTACCAGCTGCTACAAGGCCGTCGATATTCAGGTCAGACTCCACACATACGACCTCAGGAGTGGACCTAGATGTCTTACATATGTACCATCTTGACAAACTTTGAGTAGTCCACCAAGATGGTGAGTGGCGATGACGCAATCATTAGTGTCAGCATCCCACTTGTCTGTCTTTTGCAACACTGTCTGCAGAGAATTAAAGAGGAGGCATTGCAGCCAGAGTATGATGAGATGGATCAAGAAGCCGTAGCGGGCGTTTACACACAGCCCAGTCTCATCTCATCCCAACGTGCATTGGGGGAAAATGAGGGAGAGGAGGAAGAGGAAGAACAGGAGCTGGCATCATGCTCTGTAGACGATAGTACCTGTACAACTGTCATACCGTCGGTTCAGCGTGGGTGGCCTGAGGACAGGGGGAGGAGGAGGAGTGCATAGTCAGTCGTCATCTTGATGAGGACACGGAAGTCTTGCCCGTTACCAGTCTGGCACGCATGGCTGACTTTATGTTACGCTGCCTTAACCGTGACCCTTTGCGTTGTCAAAATGTTGGGTGACAGTCATTACTGGTTGGTGACACTTTTAGACCCCCGCTACAAGGAGAACTTTCACTCTCTTATTCCTGAGGTGGAGAGGTCTACAAAAATGGGGCAGTACCAGAAAGCCCTTGCTGCAGAACTGTTAAAAAAAAATTCCCATTTGAACACGCTAGCGGCAGAGATCACAGTTCGTTGCCCAACCAAGGCGTACAGGCGAGAGAGACGCAACTCCAATCCAGCAGAGGCAGGGGAACACTGTCAACGTTCTGGGACAGTTTTCTGAGACTCGCCCAGCTTACAGGCCCTGAGGCGCGGGGTACTCTCACAAGGAGTGGAAAGTTTCAAAATATGGTGAGGGAGTACCTTGCCGACCCTACCAGCGTCCTCCGTGATTCCTCTGTGCCTTTTAATTTTTGGGTATCCAAGCTGGACACTTGGAATGAACTCACTCTGTACGCCTTGGAGGTCCTTACCTGCGCTGCCGCTAGCGTGTTATCGGAGCGTGTTTTTAGTGCCGCTGGGGGAATTATAACTGATAAGCGCACTCGCCTATCAATTGACAATGCTGACAAGCTGACCCTTATCAAAATGAACAAGGGCTGGATTGGGCCAGACTTCTCATCACCACCAAATGACAGCAGAGTAACTTAAAGTCAAATCCACTGTGTTATTTCGGGAGGTGTATTCCCATGCACCGCTTCACACCCACACCTGGGTATACGCTTCCTCATTTCGGCTGTATTTTGCTCTTCTCCTTATCCTCAGCCTCCACCACCACTATACCACCAGGGTGACCTTGGTCCGTGTTGCCAGCATTGCAAGTTCCTCCGTTCTAATTTTTGGCAGCTTTTGCTTGGAAGGTATAGGCAAAGACTATGGGAGACCCACTCCCCAATAATGGGAATAATGTTTTTAAGATGCTGTACTGCATGGCTCTTGTTTGCCAGCATTGCAAGTTCCTCCGTCCTAATTTTTGGCAGCTTTTGCTTGGAAGGCATAGGCAAAGACTATGGGAGACCCACTCCCCAATAATGGGAATAATGTTTTTAAGATGCTGTACTGCATGGCTCTTGTTTGCCAGCATTGCAAGTTCCTCCGTCCTAATTTTTGGCAGCTTTTGCTTGGAAGGTATAGGCAAAGACTATGGGAGACGCACTCCCCAATAATGCAAATAATGTTTTTAAAATGCTGTACTGCATGGCTCTTGTTTGCCAGCATTGCAAGTTCCTCCGTCCTAATTTTTGGCAGCTTTTGCTTGGAAGGCATAGGCAAAGACTATGGGAGACCCACTCCCCAATAATGGGAATAATGTTTTTAAGATGCTGTACTGCATGGCTCTTGTTTGCCAGCATTGCAAGTTCCTCCATCCTAATTTTTGGCAGCTTTTGCTTGGAAGGCATAGGCAAAGACTATGGGAGACCCACTCCCCAATAATGGGAATAATGTTTTTAAGATGCTGTACTGCATGGCTCTTGTAAGGGGCATTAAAACCATCTTGTTAAGCTACTGTGACCTCCTCGTCTCATCCACGGCGCATTGATATTGTCTTTTTATTCCACTGCGACCTCCACCACTCTTCCAAGGGGCATTAAAACCGTCTGGTTAAACCACTCTGAACTCCACAGCTCTTCCAAGGGGCATTGATATTGTCTTTTTAATCAGCTGCGACCTCCACCTCTCTACCAAGGGGCATTAAAACCGTCTGGTTAAACCACTCGGAACTCCACAGCTCTTCCAAGGGGCATTAAAACCGTCATCTTAAACCACTCTCAACTCCACAGCTCTTCCAAGGGGCATTGATATTGTCTTTTTAATCAGCTGCGACGTCCACCATTCTTCCAAGGGGCATTAAAACCGTCTGGTTAAACCACTCAAAACTCCACAGCTCTTCCAAGGGGCATTAAAACCGTCTTGTTAAACCACTTTGAACTCCACAGCTCTTCCAAGGGGCATTGATATTGTCTTTTTAATCAGCTGCGACCTCCACCACTCTTCCAAGGGGCATTAAAACGGTCTGGTTAAACCACTCTGAACTCCACAGCTCTTCCAAGGGGCATTAAAACCGTCTTGTTAAACCACTCTGAACTCCACAGCTCTTCCAAGGAGCATTGATATTGTCTTTTTAATCATCTGCGACCTCCACCACTCTTCCAAGGGTCATTAAAACCGTCTGGTTAAACCACTCGGAACTCCACAGCTCTCCCAAGGGGCATTAAAACCGTGTTGTTAAACCACTCTGAACTCCACAGCTCTTCCAAGGGGCATTGATATTGTCTTTTTAATCAGATGCGACCTCCACCACTCTTCCAAGGGGCATTAAAACCGTCTTGTTAAACCACTCTGAACTCCACAGCTCTTCCAAGGGGCATTGATATGGTCTTTTTAATCATCTGTGACCTCCACCACTCTTCCAAGGGGCATTAAAACCATCTGGTTAAACCACTCAGAACTCCACAGCTCTTCCAAGGGGCATTAAAACCATCTTGTTAAACCACTCTGAGCTCCACAGCTCTTCCAAGGGGCACTGATATTGTCTTTTTAATCAGCTGTGACCTCCACCACTCTACCAACGGGCATTAAAACGGTCTTGTTTAACTACTCTGAACTCCACAGCTCTTCCAATGGGGCATTGAAATGTTGTTTTTAATTACCTCTAACCTCCACGACTTTTCCAACGAGCATTGCATTTCCTCCTAATTTTAGTCAGCTTTTGATTTTCAATGCATAGGCGAAAACTCAAGGAGACCCACTCCCCAATAATAGGTAGAAGGTTTTTAGTACGCTGTAATCTACGTCTCTTTCAAGGGGCATTGCAGTTCCTCATAATTTTTGGAAAGCCTTCCATTCACTGCTTATGCCAACAGTGTACAGGAGACCCAGTTGCTATAAATGGAAAAAACGATTTAGTTAAGGCCCTCTGACCTCAATGTCACTTCCAAGGGTCATTGGAGTGCCTCGAAATTTTTGGTAGGCATTGCACTTACTGTATGCCCTATAACCGTGTAACCGAACCGCTCATTTTGGTACAGAAACATATTCTACAAGACATGTGTGGTTGACTGGCCTGATATTAATGTGAATGGTCCCTGTTCCTCCTGCTCTTTCTCCTTTGCCACCACCTCATCCACCATTCATCACCTGAAGCTTTGTTTTACCGGAGTTATAGAACTGGGATAGTAGCAGGAAAACATCCAGCAATCCTCGGAGGAGGTAAGATATGCGCCAAAACGCTGACCGCCTCAGGCCTAGCCGCTACTACATACATGCGCTTGCATTCCAAGGAACAGAAAGCTAAGGAGATGGATGGCCTCATCATGATCATAAATAATTTACTCGTTGTGTAGGAGGCCGACCACTGCTGCTGTCTACCTTCTGAACTTTGTGTTGAAGCCTGATTGACCCAGGACCCGCAATCCTCTATGTCTGGAGGACGTGTTGCAGTATGGTATTGCAGCCTGGGGGTGGGTGGGTGGCAGGCTGCATACTTGCGCTTGCATTGCAAGGAATGGGGGAGGTACAATTGAACACTGCCCTGGGACAAGGACTTGCACGGGGATAGTTGCAAGTCTGCAGCTTCTGATGCGGCAAGGATCACTTCTGATGGGCACACTTTTAGGCAGTGACCTGGGTGTCAGAGATGCTTCCAGGGGTCTCCCCCATGCTGTTCCCATGTCTTTTCAGCACTGTATGCATGTGTCACACAGCACATGGCCAGATAAGATTGTAAAATGTTAAAATGACATTTTGCGGTGAATGCAATTGTCACGGTTGAAAGCAATACAAAAGGGCAAAAACGCATAAAAAATGCTACTTGTGAACATAGCCCAAGGTGTGGAGGAGTATTTTTGTTTTTGGTTATTTATTTTACCTTATACACAAGTCTTTACCCTGGAAAGGAAGTTCCTTAACAGGAAAACCGTTTCAGTTTCGTTTTTGAACTTTTTATTGTGAGCCCGTAAAAGTGCCTTAATACCTCTGACCACGTTGTTGACAGCAGTGACCTGGGGGTCATAAATGCTTCCTGGGGCTATCCCCATGCTGTCCCCATGTCATTTGAGCACTGTCACTATCGTTTTGGGCACTTTTTAGGCTTTCTACAAACTGCCAGGGGTGCCGCCGCAAAAATGCTCGGGTCTCCCATAGACTAACATTGGGCACCCGAGTATCACAGTGAGCTCGGCCCGAGCATCGAGCACCCGAGCATTTTAGTGCTCGCTCAACACTAATAAACAGGGATTAAAGAAGACTTACTATTAAGATCGCAGGGACGATTCAGTATAGCTGGAGGGGAGGCGCTTTAATTTGATTTGACCGTTATCGAATGGGATCCTTTGCTTATAGAGTCTATACCCTCCGGCAATGAATACTAACCCACCTTCAGCTGTGTCTTTTATGCCGAAGGGGGGGACCTGCCCAAACGCCCCTTGTGCTGACATTATGTGTGCTGGGCTCCAGCCTTCATATTTTTATTAGAATCTCTAACTTCTGGAATAACTTATCACTGGTTGATCGCAGAAGCCTGAAAGTGATACCATATTTTCCATTATGAATTTACCTTTCTTTAGAGACCACGTATGACATAACTGCAGTCTGTTATCTGGTACTTTTGCATTACCACTCACTGGAGGGGCATACAGCTACGGAAAATTATACATTAACGAATGTAATCCCAGATCTTTCAAAACACACATAATAGGGCAGTCAAAGATTCACCCCCAGAGAACCCATAATCTTACTCGATTTATTGCTATGAAAAACAAGAGAAGATGGCAGTTTTATATATAAACAATAAAAAATTATTTTTATTTTAACAATTATTAAAAAATACTCAATACATCCAATATTGTGCAAAAGATAAGAGACATATAAAGTGACATAGTGCATAGCCACAGACTTTCTATGTAAAATGTACCATGAAGTCAAAAAAGATTGCAAATGGTAATCAAAAATAGATGTTTAACCATTTAATAATACCATTATATAAGTACAGACTTTTTTCCTGGCCACTCCTCCATAAAGGCCACCTCTGTTCAGTTTTCGACTTATTGTGGTCATATGGACAGATACTCCAGTCTCTGCTTGGAAACTCTGCAGCTCCTTCAGGGTTACCTTTAGTCTCTGTTCTGCCTTTCTGATTAATGCCCTCCTTGCCATGGCTGAGAGTTTTGGTAGGAGGCCCTCTCTTGGCAAGTTTGTTGTGGTACCATGTTCTTTCCATTTGATGGTAATGGATTTCATGATGCTCGGGGGGATCATCAGTGGGTAGGATATTTTTTTTATAATCCAACTCTGGCTTGAACTTCTTAACAACTTTGTCCCTGACTTGTTTGGAGATCTCCTTGGTCTTCATGGTGTTGTTCGGTTAATGGTGTTTCAGCCTATGTGGCCTTTCAGAAAAGATGTGTATATACTGACAGATCATGTGACACTTAGATTGCATACAGGTGGACTTCCTTTCACTAAGAATGTGATTTATGAAGTTAATTGCTTGCACCAAAAGTTTTAGTAAACAAGAGGGGTTTATTGGGAGAGAAAATAGGAAGTGCAGGCTTCTCAGTGCAGAAGTTGGATTCCAAGGGTGTATACTCAGTATAAATCCACTCACCTATTTGATGTCTTGAGGTACTGCATGTAAATCCAATCAGTGGATTACTACATTCCTCTTTCCATTCAGTTTGCTGCAGAAATCTGGGAGCTAATGAGAGCACTGGACAGTGCTTTCATGGGCGATACCACTTTGTAAATATTTTTCCCATCAATATGCCTTCCTGAAGGATGATGATGGAACTCGATATTCGGATTCAAAGATCATTTTTATTTCAAACTAAAATACAACCGGTTTCGACTTCTTTAACAGAGATCTCCTTGGTCTTCATGGTGTTGTTCGGTTAATGGTGTTTCAGCCTCTGTGGCCTTTCAGAAAAGATGTGTATATTCTGACAGATCATGGAACACTTAAGATTGCATACAGGTGGACTTCCTTTCACTAAGAATGTGATTTATGAAGGTAATTGCTTGCACCAAAATTTTTAGGGGCTTTATAGCAAAAAGGGTGAGTACATATGCACATGCCAATTTTAGTTATTTAATCCCATAAATGTATTTATTTTTTATTTTTCTCACTTAACTTCACCAATTTAGACTATTTAGTGCTGATGCATCGCTCACAAATTGAATTACATAAATATTTAAACACAGATTGTAATGTAACAAAATAGATAAAAAGTCAAGGGGGGGTAAATACTTTTGAAGCCACTGTACATGACAAATCTGAGGGCGATGCACCTGATACTTTAGGTTAGGTAAGTACTGCACTTTAACATGCCATGATTCTTAACACTGTCTTGTAGTGATTAGTTTTAACTTTCCTGACAGTCCCTTTGCAATATGTCGACCACTTGTTCATTCCACTCCTAGAAAATTTGGTGCTTTCTGTAGAAATCACAAAAGTCATATAAAATAATATATGTAGTAGTTTTAATGTGGAGTGCATTCATTTTTGCATGAACTAATTTGAGTACAACTAAAGATTTTGTAATGAAACTTATATTACTAACCTTAGTTTCTTGTTTTCGGTTAAAAAATGTTCTGTGAAACACAGTCTTGTCAACATTTTGGAAATTGCTCTTGTATTCAATATGACATTGATGAAATTCTTACTTTTCAAATGGTGTTTACTCATTTATGGTAAGCACGGAATATACTGTACATGTAAAAATTTATATATATATATATATATATATATATATATATATAAACACACTTAAACTCATGAAATAGGCCTGGACAGAAATGATGATACTCTTAACTTAATATTTTGTTGAACAACCTTTTGAGGCAATCACTGCAATCAAACGATTCCGGTAACTGTCAATGACACTTCTGCACCTCTCGGCAGGTATTTTGGCCCATTCCTCATGAGCAAACTGCTCCAGTTGTCTATTTGAAGGTTGCCCTTTCCAGACGGCATGCTTCAGCTCTTTCCAAATATGCTCGATAGGATTTAGGTCAGGAGTCATAGAAGGCCACTTCAGAATAGTCCAATGTTTTCCTCTTAGCCATTCTTGGGTGTTTTTAGCTGAGTGTTCTGGATCATTATCCTGTTGCAAGACCCATGACCTGCGACTGAGACCAAGCTTTCTGACACTGGGCAGCACATATCTCTCTAGAATCCCTTGATAGTCTTGAGATTTCATTGTACCCTGCACAGATTCAAGTCACCTTGTGCCTGATGCAGCAAAGCAGCCCCAGAACATAACAGAGCCTCCACCATGTTTCACAGTAGGGTCAGTGGTCTTTTCTTGATATGCTTCATTTTTTCCTCTGTGAACATAGAGCTGATGTGCCTTACCAAAAACTTCCATTTTTGTTTCATCTGTCCATGGGACATTCTTCCAGAAGCTTTGTGGCTTGTCAACATGTAGTTTGGAAAATTCCAGTCTGGCTTTTTTATGATTGTTTTTTCAACAATGATGTTCAGCTTCGTCGACTCCCATGAAATCCACTTTGGATCAAACAACGACGGATGGTGCGATCTGATGTTCCTTGAGCTTGAAGTTCACCTTTAATTGCTTTAGAAGTTTTCCTGCACTCTTTTGTTACCATTCGTATTATCCGTCTCTTTGATTTGTCATCAATTTTCCTCCTGCGGCCGCGTCCAGGGAGGTTGGCAGTCCCACATATCTTTTTTCTTTTTAATCAGATAAATTTTTATTAAACATAACAAAACTTGAAACAGATATTACATGACAATACTCATTTTACAATATTACAGTAAGTCCCCCCCTTCCCTTACCCCGCCCCCATGGAGACCTTTCAACCTCTTTTTTTATCCCTCCCTTCTTTCCTTTCCTTTTCTTCTCTACTTTACTCCTTCTCTTTCCTCCCCCTACTCCCTTTCCTTCTCTTCCCCTTTTCTTCTTTCCTTCTTCCCTTTCCACTCCGCCATACAGTTTACCAAGAGTTTTACTCTACAGTAGTATATATAGGTGTACTCTAATTAATCCTATCCAACCATGGCTGCCATAATTTATGGAAGTATTCCTGCTTATTCCTCTTGGTGTAAATACTTTTTTCAAGTTGAATTATATAGTTCGTTTGGGCAATGAATTTGAGTCTGGACGGGGGCTCCTCTCTAATCCAATATTTTGCAATCAATTTTCTGGCAATAAACAGTAATCTCGCAATTGCTATTTTGGTCAAGTTGTTTATTTTTATTTCCTCAACGTACCCTAATATACATGTCAGTGGGTCCCTAGGGACGATACACCTATACGCCATTCCAATACGGTTCAACACTACGATCCGAAAGGAGGACAATCTAGGACAATGCCAAAGCATATGCAGTATGTCTGCCTGAGTTTGCGAGCACCTTGGGCAGTCGGAGTTAGACTTCAACCCTGCTTTAAATAACATACCAGGGGTTCTATACATCCTGTGGATCACATACAGCTGTGACATTCTCCCAGGCTCACTCATGGATAACTTGGGTATATATTCTAGAATAGACTCCCACCTATCGTCGTTTATCTCTCCCAAGTCTGTCTCCCACTTCCTTTAGCTTTGATAGGGTGTCCTCCAATAATTCAAGTTATTTCTGTGACCATTGTGGGTGTTTCTTTCATTAAACGAGGGGTACCAACAATTTTGACCACGTTTGTATATACAGTTGGCACGGAAAATATTCAGACCCCTTTACATTTTTCACACTTTGCTTCATTGCAGCCATTTGGTAAATTCTAAAAAGTTCATTTTTTTTCTCATTAAAGTACACTCTGCATTCCATCTTGACTTAAAAAAACAGAAATGTAGAAATGTTTGCAAATTTATTAAAAAAGAAAAACTGAAATATCACATGGTCATAAGTATTCAGACCCTTTGCTCAGACACTCCTATTTAAGTCACATGCTGTCCATTTCCTTGTGATCCTCCTTGAGATGGTTCTACTCCTTCACTGGAGTCCAGCTGTGTTTAATTAAACTGATATGACTTGATTTGGAAAGGCACACACCTGTCTATATAAAACCTCACAGCTCACAGTGCATGTCAGATCAAATGAGAATCATGAGCTCAAAGGAACTGCCCAAGGAGCTCAAAGACAGAATTGTGGCAAGGCACAGATCTGGCCAAGGTTACAAAAGAATTTCTGCATTACTCAAGGTTCCCAAGAGCACAGTGGCTTCCATAATCCTTAAATGGAAGAAGTTTGGGACCACCAGAAGTCTTCCTAGACCTGGCCGTCCAGCCAAACTGAGCAATCATGGGAGAAGAGCCTTTGTGAAAGAGGTAAAGAAGAACCCCAAGATCACTGTGGCTGAGCTTCAGAGATGCTGTAGGGAGATGGGCGAAAGATCCACAAAGTCAACTATCACTGCAGCCCTCCACCAGTCGGGCCTTTATGGCAGAGCCTCTCCTCAGTGCAAGACATATGAAATCCCGCATACAGTTTGCTCAAAAATACATGAAGGACTCCCAGACTATGAGAAGTAAGATTCTCTGGTCTGATGAGACGAAGCTAGAACTTTTTGGTGATAATTCTAAGCGGTATGTGTGGAGAAAACCAGGCACTGCTCATCACCTGCCCAATACAATCCCAATAGTGAAACATGGTGGTGGAAGCATCATGCTATGGGGGTGTTTTTCAGCTGCAGAGACAGGACGACTGCTTGCAATTGAAGGAAACATGAATGCGGCCAAGTCCAGATATATCCTGGATGAAAACCTCTTCCAGAGTGCTCTGGACCTCAGACTTTGCCGAAGGTTCACATTCCAACAAGAAAATGACCCTAATCACACAGCTAAAATAACAAAGGAGTGGCTTCAGAACAACTCTGTAACCATTCTTGACTGGTCCAGCCAGAGCCCTGACCTAAACCCAATTGAGCATCTCTGGAGAGACCTGAAAATGGCTGTCCACCAAAGTTCACCATCCAACCTGACGGAACTGGAGAGGATCTGCAAGGAAGAATGGCAGAAGATCCCCAAATACAGGTGTGAAAAACTTGTTGCATCATTGCCAAAAAGGCATTTTGGCTTTACTAGCTCAAAAGGGTGCTTCTACTCAATACTGAGCAAAGGGTCTGAATAATTATGACCATGTGATATTTCAGATATTTCAGAAATTTCTACATTTCTGGTTTATATTCAGTCAAGATGGGGTGCTGAGTGTACTTTAATGAGAAAAAAATGAACTTTTTAGAATTTACCAAATGGCTGCAATGAAACAAAGAGTGAAAAATGTAAAGGGGTCTGAATACTTTCCGTAGCCACTGTGTATGTATGTATAGATCATTACTATAATAAGAATATATATATATATATATATATATTCTTATCGTAATAATGATCTAGAAGTTGACTTTTACAATTTAAGTCCTGGTTTGAAATCTCTTGATTAATTGGAAATTTCAAATTCCTTCTCTTTTATGAAAATGTTATTTCCAGTCCTCTCCTTTATTACACATGTTCAAAGGGTTGTTAGGATGATACATAAAAAATGTAAAGCAATACCTCACCCCCACCCCACTGTGTTGGCGTACATCAGGCACATGCCTGAGTTTGGAATGTCATTGCTGATTATAGACAGGTAGAGAGAGCATCATTTCAGAAGGAATGGGCTTGTGTAAAGTGCTGGATCCTTTTTTACCATGTTCCATTGAGTTTACCTGTCGTTGATGTTCACCAAGCTGTCTATTTAACCTCTTAGCGTCATTAGCAATTGGTGAGAAAAGCTTTTTAGACTGACTTAATTCTCTTAATATTATATTTTTTTATCTGTGTAAATTACCAGACGTGACTTGATTGCAAGAGCCAAGAGTATTTATTGATTGAAACATCTTTCTTTTTCTGTCAACAGGTCCTGTAAAAAACATTTTTTTTTTCAAGAGTGTGCATGATTTTTAATTCAAGACTGGTCATCAGGCTGCCCTACTGCCCTACTGTAAGTGGGAAAATAGAATACGTGTATATTCTATTTTATATATATGTGTGTGAGTGTGTGTAATATATATAATATGTCTTATATAATGTCTGTAGCAGTAGTGTGTGTCTGTGTGTGTGTGTATATATATATATTTTCACTGATTCACTCATAAAGAAAATCTCGATTGGCTCTTATTTTCACTGTTCCCTGCAACCTTCCTGATTGGCAGGTCTCTCCTGTGTGTACATAGGAAGAGTCCTCTCAATTCCTTGGAGCATCATTGTGATAAGTCGGCGGGGAGAGTCACCAAAGTTCCATAGATAAACACGTGGTTTTTATCGTGCTGCCAGGCTCTGATTCATGCTGCCCATGATTTAGACAGCACAAATTAGTTAACAGGTTCCCTTTAATGATTCCCATGCAGTCTACATACTTTATACAGCAACTAGTATGTTCATCCACTGTTATTTAATGAGTTGTTGTGAGTTCTTACATCTGCTTGTGTCAAGAAATCCATTGCCGAAACTTTTATCTGCCGATTAGTTATATACTACCTGATTGTGGCAACTAAATTAAATTGCCTGTACACCATTTGACCGTGGGAACTGGGTGCAGTTTGAACAACTGTTACAACTTGACTGTGAAAAATTAAGAATCTGATTCTTAATAAAGTGTATGATATTTCCTTCACTCACACATGGCCCTGCATGGTTTATAGAAAATAAAGTAAGAGACTAGTTGAGAAAGTGTTTTACAAAAATAAAAAGCCACGAGGGAGTAGAGAGAGACTTTGAAAGTTGCAAGACAAAGTGCTGCATTACTGTAGAATCTCCTCTCCATTGGCATCACTGTTAAGGGCTGGGAGGCATATAAATCACTGGGGAGGGCTGGGAAGCATATACATCACTGGGGGCAAATACATCACTGGGGGGAGGGGGCCTGGAGAGCATAGACATCATTAGGGAGGGCTGGTGTGCATATACATATACCCCAGTGATTCATATGACTCCCAGCCCCCCCCTCATTGATGTCTCTGCCCCCCAATGAAGTCTAGGCCCCCAGCACCCACCAGTGATGGCTATGCCCCTCAGTGATGTCTATGCCTCCACATTCATGTATATGCCTGCACTCACAGAAATCGTGGTTCGCGCCTGTGCTCAATGCTTTATCCTACTGTGGTCACAGCTGAACGCATAAGTGCACATGCGACCGCAGTAGGGCAAAGCATACTGCGCAGGCGCGAACCGCGATTTCTATTTGCAGGCGCAAGATTTCTTCCAGCAGTATGGATGACGTGAGGCGTCGTCCACATCGATTAAAGAAGGAGGATGGCGAGCAGCAGCCGGGAGGAGGGATGGAGAGGCCCAAAAAATCGCCCATCGGACCCGACCAAAAGGATTACCATGCAGCGCAGTAGAATTTAAAAAGGGTTTTGGCGGGTCTACAGGGGGAGTCAGCGGCTTGTATAAGCATTTATGAAGTGCTGCATAAAGGGATAGTTTAAGATTCATATAGGACAAAACTAGTGACAGGTTCCCTTTAACTTCATAAGTCACATGCTTAGTGAAAGGAAGTGAGCAATCTAAGGCTGCTTGCCCACTATGCGTTTTTCAAGCGTTTATGCTGTGGAATTTACGTAGCTTAAACGCTTGGTAATCCGCCCCCCATGGTCCCCAATGACAAGCCGCAATGTCAATGCCCATGCTGCGGATTTTTACGCAGCGTTTGTGCTGCGCTCAAAAGTCCGCAGCATGTCCATTAATTTTGCGGACACGCAGCGTAATCACCGACATTGACTTGCATTGGACCGCGTGACATCCGCATCACTGCATCTGCACAAGCGGATATCACGCGGTTCAATGTGCGGATGGTACCAAGGTCTGGAGGAGAGGAGATTCTGCTCCAGACCTGGGTACCATTGTACCTGTAAAAAAAAGAATAAAATAAAAAATACATATTCTATTTACCTTCTGACGGCCCCTGCAGTGCTTGTCCTCCTTTGCCGGCAGCTCGCGATGGACTGAAGGACCTACGCTGACGTCATAGTCATGTGACGGCAGGTCCTAGTGCAGTGTACCGCGATCTGCCCGCAACCAAGACTTAGCGAAGCAAGACTGTGGGGGCCATCAGAAGTTAAGTATAGATTTATTTTTTAACATTCTTACGGTCACACTATATAAATCCATGCCGTTTGCATGGATTTATATAGTGTGACCAAGTTGACAAGCACTTTCCAAGTGATGCTAAAAACGCTTGGAAAGCGCTTGTCAACCCGCATTTAGAAATGCATGTGAAAACGCTTCACATCCGCATGTCCCTGGCAGGAAAAATCCTGAGCATTTCTGCATCGTGGGCACATAGCCTAAGGGTCACATGATCTGTCAGTATATATGCACACCTTTTCTGAAAGGCCACAGAAGCTGCAACACCATTAAGCAAAAGGCACCACTAACCAAACAACACCATGAAAAACTCCTAATAGATATCCAAGTAAGTCAGGGACAAAGTTGTTGAGAAGTACATGTCATGGTTGGGTTATAAAAAAAAAAAAAATATGTCACTATCTCTGATGACCCCGGAGCACCATCAAATCCATTACCATCAAGTGGAAAGAAATTTGTATCAGAACAAACCTGCCAAGAGAGGTCTGCCTGACAAAACTCTCAGCCTGGACGGAGAGGGCATTAATCAGAGAGGCAGCACAGAGGGCAAAGGCAATCCTGAAGGAGCTGCAGAGTTCCCAAACAGAGAATGGAGTATCTGGCCATATGAAAGGAGGTAGAAAAAAGAAGTCAGCTCATCCTCTATTAGACCATATGCACGGATCCACTGAGTCACGTAGAGGAATGATCAGCAGGAAAGGGATATCCAGCAAAACGATCTCCAATAAAAACCATATTTATTAATTCATTTAAAATATTCCATATCGCCAAGATGCAGTTTTAGGTCGCAGCCATCTCAAGCATGGGAGAACAGTTCAGTAGCAGACGCGTTTTGGATATTAATCCTTAGTCATTGCAATAAATATGGTTTTTTTATTGGAGATCATTTTGCTGAATATCCCTTTCCTATCTGGCCATATGACCACAATGAGCCTTGCATTTATGGAACAATGGGCAGACTCATTTTAAGCTTTCCAAAAGACGTGGTAGATTCCCCAAATGTATACAAGGAGGTATTTTGGTCAGAGGAGGCCAAAATTGAACTTTGTAGCCAACAAGGTAAACGCTAGGTCTGGTGCCAAACTAACACAGCTCATCACCCCAAGAACATCACCCCCACAGTGAAACATGCTGGTGGCAGCAGCATGATGTGGGGATGTTTTTCAGCAGCAGGGAGAGGGAAAATGGTCCGAGTCAAGGGGAAGATGGATGGTGCAAAATACATAGATATTCTTAAGCAAAACCTGTTTGTATGTCACTGATTTGAGACTGGGACGGAGGTTCCCCTTCGAACAAGGCAATGACCCAAAGCATACTTCTAAAGCAACATTTGAGTGGTTTAAGGGAAAATGTGTAAATGTTTTTGATCTTAATCCAATTGAGAATCTGTAGTCTACCTTGAAGATTGCTGTTCACAAGGAAAATCTATCTAACTTGAAGGATCTGAAGTAGTTATGCTTGAGGAATGGGCAAAAATTCTAGTGGCAAGATGTGGAAAGCTCATAGGCACTTATCCAAAGTGGCATGCAGCTGTAATTGCTGCAAAATGTAGCTTTACAAAGTACTGACTTTAGGGGGGTGAATAGTTATGCATACTGAAGTTTTTCAAAAAGTTTGTCCTATTTGTTGTTTGCTTCACAATAAAAAGAAAAATAAATGTTCACAGTTGTAAGCATGTTCTTTACATGAACTGATGCAAACCCTCAAAAAACAGAGAAATTCCATGCTGTGAGGTAGCAAAGCACGAAAAATGCAAAGGGGGTTGAATACATTTGCAATCCACTGTACATCACTGAGGAGGGCTGGTGGCATATACATCACTGGAATGAGCTGGTGGGCATAGACATCACTGGGTAAAGATGGGAGGCATATATATCACTTGGGAGGGCTAGGGGTCATAGACCATCACTAGGAGGGTTGGGGGACATATACATCACTAAGTAAAGCTTAGGGGCATAGACATCACTGGGGAAGGTTGGGAGGCATATACAGTGGCTTGCAAAAGTACCCTCTTGGCATTTTCCGTGTGTTTTGCTACTTCACAAACTTGAATTTCACAGTTTATCTTTATTGAGGGCTTGCATCAGTTCATTTAAGGAATATGTCTACAACTGAACATTTGATTTTTGTTTTGTCAAGCAAACAACAAATAGGACAAAGTAACTAAAAATTTTAATATGCATAACTATTCACTTCCCTAAAGAAAGTACTTTGTAGAGCCTCCTTTTGTGGCAATCACAGCTGCAAATCGCTTTGGATAAGACTATATGAGCTTTCCACAACTGGCCACTTGGATTTTTGCACATTCCTCAAGGAAAAACTGCTTTAGCTCCTTCAAGTTAGATAGATAGTTTCCTCTGGTGAACAGGAATCTTCAAGTCCGACTACAGATTCTCAATTGAATTAAGGTGTGGGCTTTGAATAGGCCACCCCAAAACACATACACATTTTCCCTTAATCCACTCAAGTGTTACTTGAGCAGTAAGCTTTGGACCATTGCCTTGTCATTGTCTGTGAACCTCAAATCACTGACAGAATTAAACAGTTTTTGCTCAAGAATATTTCACACCATCCATCTTCTCAACTCGGACCATTTGCCCTTTCTCTGCTGCGTAAAAACATCCCCACAGCATAATGCTGCCACCACCATGCTTCACTGTGGGGATGGTGTTCTAGGGGTGATGAGCTGTGTTGGTTTGGCCCTAGACATAGCATTTACATTGTGGGCCAAAAAGTTCAGTTTTGGTCTCATCTAAACCAGCACCTTCCTCCATACATTTGAGGATTCTTCCACATGTCTTTTGTCAAACTCAAAATGAGCCTTACAGTTTTTGTTTGCAAGTAAATGCTTTTTTTTTCTGGCCACTTTTCCATAATCGCCACGTCTATGGAGCTTACAGTGTGAAGATCTGAAGTTGTGGATTGTAAATAATCACCTAGGCAGGTTAACAATGCAACATTATTTTATTCCTTACATCAAGGTTTTACAACTCCTCCAGGTAAATGGCCAAAATACAAATGTCTCTGTCAACAAGATCCCCTCACTGGGACGGTAATTCCATTGCCTTTGTTCCAGGCGATACTCACTTTCTCCCAACTTTTGGTTGTCCCAGAGATTTCGTATTCCCAGCCAGTATGGTCTGTATTCACATTCCACGATCCTCTAGAAGACCGATAAAACGATGGAAGCACAGGTATCCAGTGGCAACAGTCCTTTAAAAGAGTTTAAATCCAAATGACAGATCCCACAACTGTAACATGTTTATGCAGTCCAGTAGGTAACTGATCTCCAAAACTCCATAGACCTTCAATACAGGATCTTAGCCTAGATCCGCTCCCTTCGATGTCATTCTACCAACTCTCTGACTAAAACATGTGGCTTCTCTTTTTTACCTCCCTGGGATCAGCCCCCTGAATGGGCAGAAGTGTTCCACCTCTTCCCTTCAGACATTTGCTTTTTAGCTGCAAGAATGAAAAATCTTCCAGAAGCCCATCACTGGTGACTACATGTGAGACCCCCTGCGATGACTGCTCCTCTGAGACTACTATCCCCATGCACACAATGGGCCTAGTGGCTGAGAGAACAATGGCTTAAAGAAGATGTCCAGTACTTTATCCCCCCCCCAATGTATCCCCCCAGGCCACCTAAGACTTGTTGTAAGTACCTTCTGTTGCTGATAATGCCTGTGAGCGGCGCTATCGGCCGCTCACAGGCATCACTTGACCCCGCTCTGACGTCACAACAAGTGAGGCAAAACTCAGCCTCAAGACCCCCGGCTGCTGCCAGCACTTGTCGCGATATCAGCAGATGGGTCACGTGAAGCCTGTGAGCGGCCAGTGATAGTGTCGCTCACAGGCATTATCAGCAACAGAAGGTATTTACAATAAGTCTTAGGGGCGCCGGGGGGATACATGGTGGGAGCGATATAAAGTAGTGGACAACCCCTTTAAGGTCCCCTGAGATACTAACGAGATTAAAGGAATGTTGGACACTTTATAAGTGAAATTAGTGCGCATAAACTGACGAGCAAGCAGAACATTAATAGAACACAGCCAGGAAATCTCTAATAAAAGACAATAATAAGATCGACATAACCGGTGCTCCGTGCTGGAAAAAGTCTACGTCTCAGAGCCGTGGACATTGCTCCATGTGCATTGGTTTAATAGTCTTTAGAACAAGGCTAGCTCCTCACATACAGCTTATAGTGGTCGTATGGGCAGATACTCTGCTTGGGAACTCAGCAGCTCCTTCAGAGTTACTTTTGGTCTCTGTGCTGCCTCTCTGATTAATGCCCTCCTTGCCCGGATTGAGAGTTTTGCTGGGCGGCCCCCTCTTGGCAGGATCTTGTATCATGCGCTTTGAAGATACTATATTTGATAGTGCTCCAGAGGTCATCAGAGATTGGGATATTTCTTTTATAACTCAACCCTGACTTGTACTTCTCAACAACTTTGCCTCTGTGTGAGCTCCATAGTCTTCATAGTGTTGTTTGGTTAGTGATGCTTCTTGCTTGATGTTGTTGGAGCCTCTGTGGCCTTTCAGAAAAGGTGTGTATATACTGACAGACAATATGACACTTAGATTGCACACAGGTGGACTTCCTTTCACTTAGCATGTGACTTAAGAAGATAATTGCCTGCACCCCAAATTTTTAGGAAAAATATATAGAAAAAGTCAGCTCACCCATCTCAGAAGTTCCACGCCCATAAAAAAGCAGTGTCACAGGGAGAAATACCAGTAGAAAGAAGTAATTCCTGCTTCTTAAAAACACTTTTAATGAAAATGCATTGAAAACGTGTTGTTCGGCGTATTAAGTCATATACTGACTAAATACGTGATCAAGCATCACCAATCCTGAACAGGATTTTTTTTTTAAAAGAAACACTTGTGTTAGCAATAAAAACAATGGTGAAGCAAAATACAATAAAAGAAAAAAAAAATATTCGTAATGCTAGATAAGATCATGTCTCAAGTTCATACCCAGAGGAAACCTAGTATTTAGTTCATAGATCCACCAGGATTCTCTGTGTAATAATTTCCTATGGTGATTCTGGCCCCTAAGAGACTTTTTAAGAAATACTATCCCTGTAACCACACAAGAGGAAATAATCCCATTATGTTCGGTGGAAAAATGATTAGTTGCCGCAGAACATTTAGCATCTAATTCTAACTTTCAAGGAGTTGGAGGTACAACCCGCATATTGGCAATCACATGTCTTAAACATGATCAAATATTCCGTCATGATGTTCGATACTCCCCAGACCGGTGTATCTAATCCCATCATCATGTGTGATGCTCCTTAGACCGGTGTATCTAATCTCATCATGTGTGATACTCCCCAGACTGATGTATTACGCCTTAAACTGGTGTATCTAATCCCATCATCATGTGCAATACTCCACAGACTGGTGTATCTAATCCCATAATCATGTGCGATACTCCCCAGACCGGTGTATCTAATCCCATCATCATGTGTGATACACCTTAGGCTGGTGTATCGAATCTCGTCAAGTGTGATACTCCCAAGACTGGTATATTACGCCTTAGACCGGTGTATCTAATCCCGTCATGTGCAATACTCCCCAGACTGGTGTATCTAATCCCATCATCATGTGCGAAACTCCTTATACCAGTGTAAATAATCCCGTCATGTGTCATACTGCACAGAATGGTGTATTACGCTTTTGACTGGTGTATCCAATCCTGTCATCATGTGCGATACACCTTAAAACGGTGTATCTAATTCCGTGATCATGTGCGATGCTCCTTATACCGGTGTATCTAATCCCGTCATATGCGATACCCCCCAGACTGGTGTATTACGCCTTTCACTGGTGTATCTAATCCCGTCGTCATGTGCAATACTCCTTAGACCGGTGTACTTAATCCCGTCATGTGCGATACTCCCCAGACTGGTGTATCTTATTCCATCGTCATGTCCGATACTCCCAAGACTGATGTATCTAATTCCGTCATCATATGCGATACTCCTTAGAATGGTGTATCTAATCCCATCATGTGAGATACTCCTTAGACTGGTGTATCTAATCCTGTCACGTGCGCTACTCCCCAGACCAGTGTATCTAATCTTGTCATCCTGTGCGATACTCCTTAGACCGGTTTATCTAATCCCATCATGTGTGATACTCCCCAGACTGGTGTATTACGCCTTAAACCGGTGTATGAAATCCCATCATGTGCAATACTCCCCAGACTGATGTACCTAATCCCGTAATCATGTGCGATACTCCCCAGACCGGTGTATCTAATCCTATCATGTGCGATACTCCTTAGGCCGGTGTATCTAATCTTGTCAAATGTGATACTCCCAAAACTGGTGTATTACACCTTAGACTGGGGTATCTAATCCCATTATCATGTGCGATACTCCTTAGACTGGTGTATCTATTCCCATTATGTGTGCTACTCCTCATACTGGTGTATCTAATCCTATCATCTTCTGCGATACTCCCCAGACTGATGTATCTAATTCCGTCATCATGTGCAATACTCCCCAGACTGGTGTATTACACCCCAGACCAGTGTATCTAATCTTGTCATCATCTGCGATATTCCTTAGACCATTGTATCTAATCCAATCGTGCTATACTTCCCAGACTGGTGTATTACTCCTTAGACCAGTGTATTTATTCCCATCATCATGTGCGATATTCCCCAGACCGGTGTATCAAATCCAGTCATCATGTGCGATACTCCTTATACTGGTGTATCTAATTCCGTTATATTTGATACTCCCCAGACTGGTGTGTTACGCCTTTCACTGATGTATCTAATCCGGTCATCATGTGCGATACTCCTTAGACTGGTGTATCTAATCCCATCATGTGTGACACTCCTTAGACCGGTGTATCTAATCTCGTCAAGTGTGATACTCCCAAGACTGGTGTATTACGCCTTAGACCGGTGTATCTAATCCCTTCATCATGTGCAATTCTCCCCAGACAGGTGTATCTAATCCCGTCATCCTGTGTGATACTCCCCATACTGGTGTATTTAATCTCAACATCATTTGCGATACACCCTAGACCGATGTATCTAATCCCGTCATCATGTGCAATACTCCCCAGACTGGTGTATCTAATTGTTATCATGTGTGATACTCCCCAGACTGGTGTATCTAATCCCATTATCATGTACGATACTCCCCAGACCGATGTATCTAATCCTGTCATCATGTGCGATACTCCTTAGACTGGTGTATCTAATCCCATCATCTTGTGCGATACTCCCCAGACCGATGTATCTAATTCCGTCATCATGTGCGATACTCCCCAGACGGGTGTATCAAATCCCGTCATTATGTGCGATACTCCTTAGACCGTTGTATCTAATCCAATCGTGCTATACTTCCCAGACTGGTGTATTACTCCTTTGACCAGTGTATTTATTTCCATCATCATGTGCGATACTCCCCAGACGGGTGTATCAAATCCCGTCATTATGTGCGATACTCCTTAGACCGGTGTATCTAATCCCGTCATATGCGATACCCCCCAGACTGGTGTATTACGCCTTTCACTGGTGTATCTAATTCCGTCATCATATGAGATACTGCTTAGACTGGTGTATCTAATCCCATCATCATGTGCGATACTCCCCAGACTGGTGTATGTAATCCCGTCATCATGTGCGATACTCCCCAGACGGGTGTATCAAATCCGGCCATCATGTGCGATACTCCTTATACTGGTGTATCTAATTCCATCATATGCGATACTCCCCAGACTGGTGTGTTACTCCTTTCACTGGTGTATCTAATCCGGTCATCATGTGCGATACTCCTTATACTGGTGTATCTAATCCCATCATGTGTGACACTCCTTAGACCGGTGTATCTAATCTCGTCAAGTGTGATACTCCCAAGACTGGTGTATTACGCCTTAGACCGGTGTATCTAATAATGTCATCATGTACGATACTCCTTAGACTGGTGTATCTAATCCCATCATGTGCGATACTCCCCATACTGGTGTATCTAATCCCATCATGTGCGATACTCCCCAGACTAGTGTATTTAATCCCATCATCATTTGCGATACACCCTAGACTGATGTATCTAAACCTGTCATGTGCCATACTCCCCAGACTGGTGTATCTAATTCAGTTATCATGTGCAATATTCCCCAGACTAGTGTATCTAATCCCATCATGTGCGATACTCCCCAGACTGGTGTATCTAATCCCATCATCTTGTGCGATACTCCCCAGACCAATGTATCTAATTCCGTCATCATGTGCGATACTCCCCAGACCGGTGTATCAAATCCCATCATCATGTGTGATACTCCTTATACTTGTGTATCTAATTCCGTCATATGCAATACTCCCCAGACTGGTGTGTTACGCCTTTCACTGGTGTATCTAATCCCGTCATCATGTGCGATACTCCTTAGACTGGTGTATCTAATCCCATCATGTGTGACACTCCTTAGACCGGTGTATCTAATCTTGTCAAGTGTGATACTCCCAGGACTGGTGTATTACGCCTTAGACCGGTGTATCTAATCCCGTCATATGCAATACTCCCCAGACTGGTGTATTACACCTTTCCCTGGTGTATCTAATTCCGTCATCATATGCGATACTCCTTAGACTGGTGTATCTAATCCCATCATTATGTGCAATACTCCCCAGACTGGTGTATCTAATCCCATCATGTGCGATACTCCCCAGACTGGTGTATGTAATCCCGTCATCATGTGCGATACTCCCCAGACCGGTGTATCAAATCCCGTCATCATGTGCGATACTACTTATACTGGTGTATCTAATTCCGTCATATGCAATACTCCCCAGACTGGTGTGTTACGCCTTTCACTGGTGTATCTAATCCGGTCATCATGTGCGATACTCCTTAGACTGGTGTATCTTATCTCATCAAGTGTGATACTCCCAAGACTGGTGTATTACGCCTTAGACCGGTGTATCTAATCCCGTCATCATGTGCAATTCTCCCCAGACTGATGTATCTAATAAAGTCATCATGTGCGATACTCCTCAGACTGGTGTATCTAATCCCGTCATCATATGCGATAAACCTTAGACTGGTGTATCTAATCCCATCATGTGTGATACTCCCCAGAGTGGTGTATTATGCCTTAAACCGGTGTATCTAATCCCGTCATCATATGCAATGCTTCCCAGACTGATGTATCTAATCCTGTAATCATGTGCGATACTCCCCAGACCGGTGTATCTAATCCTATCATCATGTGCGATACTCCTTAGGCCGGTGTATCTAATCTTGTCAAATGTGATACTCCCAAAACTGGTGTATTACGCCTTAGACTGGGATATCTAATCCCATTATCATGTGCGATACTCCTTAGACTGGTGTATCTATTCCCATTATGTGTGATACTCCCCATACTGGTGTATCTAATCCTATCTTCTGCGATACTCCCCAGACCGATGTATCTAATTCCGTCATCATGTGCAATACTCCCCAGACTGGTGTATTACACCCCAGACCAGTGTATCTAATCTTGTCATCATGTGCGATATTCCTTAGACCGTTGTATCTAATCCAATCGTGCTATACTTCCCAGACTGGTGTATTACTCCTTAGACCAGTGTATTTATTCCCATCATCATGTGCAATATTCTCCAGACCGGTGTATCAAATCCAGTCATCATGTGCGATACTCCTTATACTGGTGTATCTAATTTTTTATATTCGATACTCCCCAGACTGGTGTCTTACGCCTTTCACTGATGTATCTAATCCGGTCATCATGTGCGATACTCCTTAGACTGGTGTATCTAATCCCATCATGTGTGACACTCCTTAGACCGGTGTATCTAATCTCGTCAAGTGTGATACTCCCAAGACTGGTGTATTACGCCTTAGACCGGTGTATCTAATCCCTTCATCATGTGCAATTCTCCCCAGACTGGTGTATAGAAATACCGTCATCATGTGCGATACTCCTTAGACTGGTGTATCTAATCCCATAATGTGCGATACTCCCGAGACAGGTGTATCTAATCCCGTCATCCTTTGTTATACTCCCCATACTGGTGTATTTAATCTCAACATCATTTGTGATACACCCTAGACCGATGTATCTAATCCCGTCATCATGTGCAATACTCCCCAGACTGGTGTATCTATTTCAGTTATCATGTGTGATACTTCCCAGACTGGTGTATCTAATCCCATTATCATGTACGATACTCCCCAGACCGATGTATCTAATCTTGTCATCATGTGCGATACTCCTTAGACTGGTGTATCTAGTCCCATCATCTTGTGCGATACTCCCCAGACCGATGTATCTAATTCCGTCATCATGTGCGATACTCCCCAGACTGGTGTATCTAATCCCGTCATCATGTGTGATATTCCTTAGACCGTTGTATCTAATCCAATCGTGCTATACTTTCCAGACTGGTGTATTACTCCTTAGACCAGTGTATTTATTTCCATCATCATGTGCGATACTCCCCAGACGGGTGTATCAAATCCCGTCATTATGTGCGATACTCCTTACACCAGTGTATCTAATCCCGTCATATGCGATACCCCCCAGACTGGTGTATTACACCTTTCGCTGGTGTATATAATTCCGTCATCATATGCGATACTCCTTAGACTGGTGTATCTAATCCCATCATTATGTGCAATACTCCCCAGACTGGTGTATCTAATCCCATCATCATGTGCGATACTCCCCAGACTGGTGTATGTAATCCCGTCATCATGTGCGATACTCCCCAGACCGGTGTATCAAATCCGGCCATCATGTGCGATACTCCTTATACTGGTGTATCTAATTCCATCATATGCAATACTCCCCAGACTGGTGTGTTACGCCTTTCACTGGTGTATCTAATCCGGTCATCATGTGCGATACTCCTTAGACTGGTGTATCTAATCCCATCATGTGTGACACTCCTTAGACCGGTGTATCTAATCTCGCCAAGTGTGATACTCCCAAGACTGGTGTATTATGCCTTAGACCGGTGTATCTAATCCCGTCATCATGTGCAATTCTCCCCAGACTGGTGTATCCAATACCGTCATCATGTGCGATACTCCTTAGACTGGTGTATCTAATTCAGTTATCATGTACGATATTCCCCAGACTGGTGTATCTAATCCCATTATGTGCGATACTCCCCAGACCGATGTATCTATTCCCGTCATCATGTGCGATACTCCTTAGACTGGTGTATCTAATCCCATCATGTGCGATACTCCCGAGACTGGTGTATCTAATCCCATCATCTTGTGCGATACTCTCCAGACCGATGTATCAAATCCCATCATCATGTGTGATACTCCCCAGACTGGTGTATGTAATCCCGTCATCATGTGCGATAATCCCCAGACTGGTGTATGTAACCCCGTCATCATGTGCCATACTCCCCAGATCGGTTTATCAAATCCCGTCATCATGTGCCATACTCCTTATACTGGTGTATCTAATTCCGTCATAAGCGATACTCCCCAGACTGGTGTGTTACGCCTTTCACTGGTGTATCTAATCCGGTCATCATGTGTGATACTCCTTAGACTGGTGTATCTAATCCCATCATGTGTGACACTCCTTAGACCGGTGTTTCTAATCCCGTCATATGCTATACCCCCCAGACTGGTGTATTACACCTTTCACTGGTGTATCTAATTCCGTCATCATATGCGATACTCCTTAGACTGGTGTATCTAATCCTATCATCATGTGCCATACTCCTTATACTGGTGTATCTAATTCCATCATATGCGATACTCCCCAGATTGGTGTGTTACGCCTTTCACTGGTGTATCTAATCCGGTCATCATGTGCGATACTCCCCTGACTGGTGTATCTAATCCCATCATCTTGTGCGATACTCCCCAGACCGATGTATCAAATCCCGTCATCATGTGTGATACTCCCCAGACTGGTGTATGTAATCCCGTCATCATGTGCGATACTCCCCAGACTGGTGTATGTAACCCCGTCATCATGTGCCATACTCCCCAGACCGGTGTATCAAATCCCGTCATCATGTGCCATACTCCTTATACTGGTGTTTCTAATTCCGTCATAAGCGATACTCCCCAGACTGGTGTGTTACGCCTTTCACTGGTGTATCTAATCCGGTCATCATGTGCGATACTCCTTAGACTGGTGTATCTAATCCCATCATGTGTGACACTCCTTAGACCGGTGTATCTAATCTTGTCAAGTGTGATACTCCCAAGACTGGTGTATTACGCCTTAGACCGGAGTTTCTAATCCCGTCATATGCGATACCCCCCAGACTGGTGTATTACACCTTTCACTGGTGTATCTAATTCTGTCATCATATGCGATACTCCTTAGACTGGTGTATCTAATCCCATCATTATGTGCAATACTCCCCAGACTGGTGTTTCTAATCCCATCATCATGTGCAATACTCCCCAGACTTGTGTATGTAATCCCGTCATTATGTGCGATACTTCTTAGACCGTTGTATCTAATCCAATCGTGCTATACTTCCCAGACTGGTGTATTACTCCTTAGACCAGTGTATTTATTGCCATCATCATGTGCGATACTCCCCAGACGGGTATATCAAATCCGGTCATCATGTGCGATACTCCTTATACCAGTGTATCTAATCACGTCATATGCGATACTCCACAGAATGGTGTATTATGCTTTAGACTGGTATATCCAATCCTGTCATCATGTGCAATACTCCTTAGATCGGTGTACCTAATCCAGTCATGTGCGATACTCCCCAGACTGGTGTATCTTATTCCATCATCATGTCCGATACTCCTTAGACTGGTGTATCTAATCCCATCATGTGTGATACTCCTTAGACTGGTGTATCTAATCCTGTCATGTGCGCTACTCCCCAGACTGGTGTATCTAATCCTGTCATCCTGTGCGATACTCCTTAGACCGGTGTATCTAATTCCATCATGTGTGATACTTCCCAGACTGATGTATCTAATCCCGTCATCATGTGCGATACTCCTTAGACTGATGTATCTAATCCCATCATGTGCGATTTTCCCCAGACTGATGTATCTAATCCCATCATCTTGTGTGATACTCCCCAGACTGGTGTATGTATTCCCGTCATCATGTGCGATACTCCCCAGACTGGTGTATGTAACCCCGTCATCATGTGCCATACTCCCCAGACCGGTGTATGAAATCTCGTCATCATGTGCCATACTCCTTATACTGGTGTATCTAATTCCGTCATAAGCGATATTCCCCAGACTGGTGTTACGCCTTTCACTGGTGTATCTAATCCGGTCATCATGTATGATACTCCTTAGACTGGTGTATCTAATCCCATCATGTGTGACACTCCTTAGACCAGTGTATCTAATCTCGTCAAGTGTGATACTCCCAAGACTGGTGTATTACGCCTTAGACCGGTGTATCTAATCCCGTCATATGCGATACCCCACAGACTGGTGTATTACACCTTTCACTGGTGTGTCTAATTCTGTCATCATATGCGATACTCCTTAGACTGGTGTATCTAATCCCATCATTATGTGCGATACTCCCCAGACCAGTGTATCAAATCCCGTCATCATGTACCATACTCCTTATACTGGTGTATCTAATTCCGTCATAAACGATATTCCCCAGACTGGTGTGTTACGCCTTTCACTGGTGTATCTACTCCGGTCATCATGTGCGATACTCCTTAGACTGGTGTATCTAATCCCATCATTATGTGCATTACTCCCCAGACTGGTGTATCTAATCCCGTCATCATGTGCGATATTCCTTAGACCGTTGTATCTAATCCAATTGTGCTATACTTCCCAGACTGGTGTATTACTCCTTAGACCAGTGTTTTTATTGCCATCATCATGTGCGATACTCCCCAGACGGGTGTATCAAATCCCGTGATTATGTGTGATACTCCTTACACCGGTGTATCTAATGCCGTCATATGCGATACCCCCCAGACTGGTGTATTACGCCTTTCACTGGTGTATCTAATTCCGTCATCATGTGCGATACTCCTTAGACTGGTGTATCTAATCCCATCATGTGTGACACTTTTTAGACCGGTGTTTCTAATCCCGTCATATGCTATACCCCCCAGACTGGTGTATTACACCTTTCACTGGTGTATCTAATTCCGTCATCATGTGCGATACTCCTTAGACTGGTGTATCTAATCCCATCATGTGTGACACTTTTTAGACCGGTGTTTCTAATCCCGTCATATGCTATACCCCCCAGAGTGGTGTATTACACCTTTCACTGGTGTATCTAATCCCATCATTATGTGCAATACTCCCCAGACTGGTGTATCTAATCCTATCATCATGTGTGATACTCCTTATACTGGTGTATCTAATTCCATCATATGCGATACTCCCCAGACTGGTGTGTTACGCCTTTCACTGGTGTATCTAATCCGGTCATCATGTGTGACACTCCTTAGACCGGTGTATCTAATCCCATCATGTGCGATACTCCCCAGACTGGTGTATCTAATCCCATCATGTGCGATACTCCCCAGGCCGGTGTATCTAATCCCGTCATCCTGTGTGATACTCCCCAGACTGGTGTATTTAATCCCATCATCATGTGCGATACTCTCCAGACTTGTGAGTTGATGTCCAACTCACTTAATGAGTTCAAGAGAGGCCTGGACGCCTTTCTTGAGAACAATAAAATTACATCTTATGCTTAGTGATAGTTAATTAATCCAGATTGGTGTCGGGAAGTGAATTTTTTCCTCAATGATGTCAATTGGCCTATACCGCATGTTTTTTTTGTTTTGTTTTGTTTTGTTTTTTTTTGCGTTCCCCTGGATCAACGCTGCGGAATAGCTGCAGTGCACAAGAAATAGGCTGAACTGGATGGACGCTTGTCTTTTTTCGGCCTTATAAACTATGTAACTATGTAACTATATGTGTATGTAATCCCGTCGTTATGTGCGATACTCCTTACACCGGTGTATCTAATCCCGTCATATGCAAGACCCCCCAGACTGGTGTATTGCGCCTTTCACTGGTGTATCTAATTCCGTCATCATATGCGATACTTCTTAGACTGGTGTATCTAATCCCATCATTATGTGCATTACTCCCCAGACTGGTGTATCTAATCCCGTCATCATGTGCGATATTCCTTAGACCGTTGTATCTAATCCAATTGTGCTATACTTCCCAGACTGGTGTATTACTCCTTAGACCAGTGTTTTTATTGCCATCATCATGTGCGATACTCCCCAGACGGGTGTATCAAATCCCGTCATCATGTGCGATACTCCTTATACCAGTGTAGCTAATCACGTCATATGCGATACTCCACAGAATGGTGTATTATGCTTTAGACTGATATATCCAATCCTGTCATCATGTGCAATACTCCTTAGATCGGTGTACCTAATCCAGTCATGTGCGATACTCCCCAGACTGGTGTATCTTATTCCATCATCATGTCCGATACTCCTTAGACTGGTGTATCTAATCCCATCATGTGTGATACTCCTTAGACTGGTGTATCTAATCCTGTCATGTGCGCTACTCCCCAGACTGGTGTATCTAATCCTGTCATCCTGTGCGATACTCCTTAGACCGGTGTATCTAATTCCATCATGTGTGATACTTCCCAGACTGATGTATCTAATCCCGTCATCATGTGCCATACTCCCCAGACCGGTGTATGAAATCTCGTCATCATGTGCCATACTCCTTATACTGGTGTATCTAATTCCGTCATAAGCGATATTCCCCAGACTGGTGTTACGCCTTTCACTGGTGTATCTAATCCGGTCATCATGTATGATACTCCTTAGACTGGTGTATCTAATCCCATCATGTGTGACACTCCTTAGACCGGTGTATCTAATCTCGTCAAGTGTGATACTCCCAAGACTGGTGTATTATGCCTTAGACCGGTGTATCTAATCCCGTCATATGCTATACCCCCAGACTGGTGTATTACACCTTTCTCTGGTGTATCTAATTCTGTCATCATATGCGATACTCCTTCGACTGGTGTATCTAATCCCATCATTATGTGCGATACTCCCCAGACCGATGTATCAAATCCCGTCATCATGTGTGATACTCCCCAGACTGGTGTATGTAATCCCGTCTTCATGTGCGATACTCCCCAGACTAGTGTATGTAACCCCGTCATCATGTGCCATACTCCCCAGACCAGTGTATCAAATCCCGTCATCATGTACCATACTCCTTATACTGGTGTATCTAATTCCGTCATAAACGATATTCCCCAGACTGGTGTGTTACGCCTTTCACTGCTGTATCTAATCCGGTCATCATGTGCGATACTCCTTAGACTGGTGTATCTAATCCCATCATGTGTAACACTCCTTAGACCGGTGTATCTAATCTTGTCAAGTGTGATTCTCCCAAGACTGGTGTATTACGTCTTAGACCGGTGTACCTAATTCCGTCATATGCGATACCCCCCAGACTGGTGTATTACACCTTTCACTGGTGTATCTAATTCTGTCATCATATGCGATACTCCTTAGACTGGTGTATCTAATCCCATCATTATGTGCAATACTCCCCAGACTGGTGTTTCTAATCCCATCATCATGTGCAATACTCCCCAGACTTGTGTATGTAATCCCGTCATTATGTGCGATACTCCTTAGACCGTTGTATCTAATCCAATCGTGCTATACTTCCCAGACTGGTGTATTACTCCTTAGACCAGTGTATTTATTGCCATCATCATGTGCGATACTCCCCAGACGGGTATATCAAATCCGGTCATCATGTGCGATACTCCTTATACCAGTGTATCTAATCACGTCATATGCGATACTCCACAGAATGGTGTATTATGCTTTAGACTGGTATATCCAATCCTGTCATCATGTGCAATACTCCTTAGATCGGTGTACCTAATCCAGTCATGTGCGATACTCCCCAGACTGGTGTATCTTATTCCATCATCATGTCCGATACTCCTTAGACTGGTGTATCTAATCCCATCATGTGTGATACTCCTTAGACTGGTGTATCTAATCCTGTCATGTGCGCTACTCCCCAGACTGGTGTATCTAATCCTGTCATCCTGTGCGATACTCCTTAGACCGGTGTATCTAATTCCATCATGTGTGATACTTCCCAGACTGATGTATCTAATCCCGTCATCATGTGCGATACTCCTTAGACTGATGTATCTAATCCCATCATGTGCGATACTCCCCAGACTGATGTATCTAATCCCATCATCTTGTGTGATACTCCCCAGACTGGTGTATGTATTCCCGTCATCATGTGCGATACTCCCCAGACTGGTGTATGTAACCCCGTCATCATGTGCCATACTCCCCAGACCGGTGTATGAAATCTCGTCATCATGTGCCATACTCCTTATACTGGTGTATCTAATTCCGTCATAAGCGATATTCCCCAGACTGGTGTTACGCCTTTCACTGGTGTATCTAATCCGGTCATCATGTATGATACTCCTTAGACTGGTGTATCTAATCCCATCATGTGTGACACTCCTTAGACCAGTGTATCTAATCTCGTCAAGTGTGATACTCCCAAGACTGGTGTATTATGCCTTAGACCGGTGTATCTAATCCCGTCATATGCGATACCCCACAGACTGGTGTATTACACCTTTCACTGGTGTGTCTAATTCTGTCATCATATGCGATACTCCTTAGACTGGTGTATCTAATCCCATCATTATGTGCGATACTCCCCAGACCAGTGTATCAAATCCCGTCATCATGTACCATACTCCTTATACTGGTGTATCTAATTCCGTCATAAACGATATTCCCCAGACTGGTGTGTTACGCCTTTCACTGGTGTATCTACTCCGGTCATCATGTGAGATACTCCTTAGACTGGTGTATCTAATCCCATCATTATGTGCAATACTCCTCAGACTGGTGTTTCTAATCCCATCATCATGTGCTATACTCCCCAGACTTGTGTATGTAATCCCGTCATCATGTGCGATACTCCCCAGATGGGTGTATCAAATCCCGTGATTATGTGCGATACTCCTTACACCGGTGTATCTAATGCCGTCATATGCGATACCCCCCAGACTGGTGTATTACGCCTTTCACTGGTGTATCTAATTCCGTCATCATGTGCGATACTCCTTAGACTGGTGTATCTAATCCCATCATGTGTGACACTTTTTAGACCGGTGTTTCTAATCCCGTCATATGCTATACCCCCCAGACTGGTGTATTACACCTTTCACTGGTGCATCTAATTCCGTCATCATGTGCGATACTCCTTAGACTGGTGTATCTAATCCCATCATGTGTGACACTTTTTAGACCGGTGTTTCTAATCCCGTCATATGCTATACCCCCCAGAGTGGTGTATTACACCTTTCACTGGTGTATCTAATCCCATCATTATGTGCAATACTCCCCAGACTGGTGTATCTAATCCTATCATCATGTGTGATACTCCTTATACTGGTGTATCTAATTCCATGATATGCGATACTCCCCAGACTGGTGTGTTACGCCTTTCACTGGTGTATCTAATCCGGTCATCATGTGTGATACTCCTTAGACTGGTGTATCTAATCCTATCATCATGTGCCATACTCCTTATACTGGTGTATCTAATTCCATCATATGAGATACTCCCCAGACTGGTGTGTTACGCCTTTCACTGGTGTATCTAATCCGGTCATCATGTGCGATACTCCCCTGACTGGTGTATCTAATCCCATCATCTTGTGCGATACTCCCCAGACCGATGTATCAAATCCCGTCATCATGTGTGATACTCCCCAGACTGGTGTATGTAATCCCGTCATCATGTGCGATACTCCCCAGACTGGTGTATGTAACCCCGTCATCATGTGCCATACTCCCCAGACCGGTGTATCAAATCCCGTCATCATGTGCCATACTCCTTATACTGGTGTATCTAATTCCGTCATAAGCGATACTCCCCAGACTGGTGTGTTACGCCTTTCACTGGTGTATCTAATCCGGTCATCATGTGCGATACTCCTTAGACTGGTGTATCTAATCCCATCATGTGTGACACTCCTTAGACCGGTGTATCTAATCTTGTCAAGTGTGATACTCCCAAGACTGGTGTATTACGTCTTAGACCGGTGTACCTAATTCCGTCATATGCGATACCCCCCAGACTGGTGTATTACACCTTTCACTGGTGTATCTAATTCTGTCATCATATGCGATACTCCTTAGACTGGTGTATCTAATCCCATCATTATGTGCAATACTCCCCAGACTGGTGTTTCTAATCCCATCATCATGTGCAATACTCCCCAGACTTGTGTATGTAATCCCGTCATTATGTGCGATACTCCTTAGACCGTTGTATTTAATCCAATCGTGCTATACTTCCCAGACTGGTGTATTACTCCTTAGACCAGTGTATTTATTGCCATCATCATGTGCGATACTCCCCAGACGGGTATATCAAATCCGGTCATCATGTGCGATACTCCTTATACCAGTGTATCTAATCACGTCATATGCGATACTCCACAGAATGGTGTATTATGCTTTAGACTGGTATATCCAATCCTGTCATCATGTGCAATACTCCTTAGATCGGTGTACCTAATCCAGTCATGTGCGATACTCCCCAGACTGGTGTATCTTATTCCATCATCATGTCCGATACTCCTTAGACTGGTGTATCTAATCCCATCATGTGTGATACTCCTTAGACTGGTGTATCTAATCCTGTCATGTGCGCTACTCCCCAGACTGGTGCATCTAATCCTGTCATCCTGTGCGATACTCCTTAGACCGGTGTATCTAATTCCATCATGTGTGATACTTCCCAGACTGATGTATCTAATCCCGTCATCATGTGCGATACTCCTTAGACTGATGTATCTAATCCCATCATGTGCGATACTCCCCAGACTGATGTATCTAATCCCATCATCTTGTGTGATACTCCCCAGACTGGTGTATGTATTCCCGTCATCATGTGCGATACTCCCCAGACTGGTGTATGTAACCCCGTCATCATGTGCCATACTCCCCAGACCGGTGTATGAAATCTCGTCATCATGTGCCATACTCCTTATACTGGTGTATCTAATTCCGTCATAAGCGATATTCCCCAGACTGGTGTTACGCCTTTCACTGGTGTATCTAATCCGGTCATCATGTATGATACTCCTTAGACTGGTGTATCTAATCCCATCATGTGTGACACTCCTTAGACCAGTGTATCTAATCTCGTCAAGTGTGATACTCCCAAGACTGGTGTATTACGCCTTAGACCGGTGTATCTAATCCCGTCATATGCGATACCCCACAGACTGGTGTATTACACCTTTCACTGGTGTGTCTAATTCTGTCATCATATGCGATACTCCTTAGACTGGTGTATCTAATCCCATCATTATGTGCGATACTCCCCAGACCAGTGTATCAAATCCCGTCATCATGTACCATACTCCTTATACTGGTGTATCTAATTCCGTCATAAACGATATTCCCCAGACTGGTGTGTTACGCCTTTCACTGGTGTATCTACTCCGGTCATCATGTGAGATACTCCTTAGACTGGTGTATCTAATCCCATCATTATGTGCAATACTCCCCAGACTGGTGTTTCTAATCCCATCATCATGTGCTATACTCCCCAGACTTGTGTATGTAATCCCGTCATCATGTGCGATACTCCCCAGATGGGTGTATCAAATCCCGTGATTATGTGCGATACTCCTTACACCGGTGTATCTAATGCCGTCATATGCGATACCCCCCAGACTGGTGTATTACGCCTTTCACTGGTGTATCTAATTCCGTCATCATGTGCGATACTCCTTAGACTGGTGTATCTAATCCCATCATGTGTGACACTTTTTAGACCGGTGTTTCTAATCCCGTCATATGCTATACCCCCCAGACTGGTGTATTACACCTTTCACTGGTGTATCTAATTCCGTCATCATGTGCGATACTCCTTAGACTGGTGTATCTAATCCCATCATGTGTGACACTTTTTAGACCGGTGTTTCTAATCCCGTCATATGCTATACCCCCCAGAGTGGTGTATTACACCTTTCACTGGTGTATCTAATCCCATCATTATGTGCAATACTTCCCAGACTGGTGTATCTAATCCTATCATCATGTGTGATACTCCTTATACTGGTGTATCTAATTCCATGATATGCGATACTCCCCAGACTGGTGTGTTACGCCTTTCACTGGTGTATCTAATCCGGTCATCATGTGTGATACTCCTTAGACTGGTGTATCTAATCCTATCATCATGTGCCATACTCCTTATACTGGTGTATCTAATTCCATCATATGCGATACTCCCCAGACTGGTGTGTTACGCCTTTCACTGGTGTATCTAATCCGGTCATCATGTGCGATACTCCCCTGACTGGTGTATCTAATCCCATCATCTTGTGCGATACTCCCCAGACCGATGTATCAAATCCCGTCATCATGTGTGATACTCCCCAGACTGGTGTATGTAATCCCGTCATCATGTGCGATACTCCCCAGACTGGTGTATGTAACCCCGTCATCATGTGCCATACTCCCCAGACCGGTGTATCAAATCCCGTCATCATGTGCCATACTCCTTATACTGGTGTATCTAATTCCGTCATAAGCGATACTCCCCAGACTGGTGTGTTACGCCTTTCACTGGTGTATCTAATCCGGTCATCATATGCGATACTCCTTAGACTGGTGTATCTAATCCCATCATGTGTGACACTCCTTAGACCGGTGTATCTAATCTTGTCAAGTGTGATACTCCCAAGACTGGTGTATTACGCCTTAGACCGGTGTTTCTAATCCCGTCATATGCGATACCCCCCAGACTGGTGTATTACACCTTTCACTGGTGTATCTAATTCTGTCATCATATGCGATACTCCTTAGACTGGTGTATCTAATCCCATCATTATGTGGAATACTCCCCAGACTGGTGTTTCTAATCCCATCATCATGTGCAATACTCCCCAGACTTGTGTATGTAATCCCGTCATTATGTGCGATACTCCTTAGACCGTTGTATCTAATCCAATCGTGCTATACTTCCCAGACTGGTGTATTACTCCTTAGACCAGTGTATTTATTGCCATCATCATGTGCGATACTCCCCAGACGGGTATATCAAATCCGGTCATCATGTGCGATACTCCTTATACCAGTGTATCTAATCCCGTCATATGCGATACTCCACAGAATGGTGTATTATGCTTTAGACTGGTATATCCAATCCTGTCATCATGTGCAATACTCCTTAGATCGGTGTACCTAATCCAGTCATGTGCGATACTCCCCAGACTGGTGTATCTTATTCCATCATCATGTCCGATACTCCTTAGACTGGTGTATCTAATCCCATCATGTGTGATACTCCTTAGACTGGTGTATCTAATCCTGTCATGTGCGCTACTCCCCAGACTGGTGTATCTAATCCTGTCATCCTGTGCGATACTCCTTAGACCGGTGTATCTAATTCCATCATGTGTGATACTTCCCAGACTGATGTATCTAATCCCGTCATCATGTGCGATACTCCTTAGACTGATGTATCTAATCCCATCATGTGCGATTCTTCCCAGACTGATGTATCTAATCCCATCATCTTGTGTGATACTCCCCAGACTGGTGTATGTATTCCCGTCATCATGTGCGATACTCCCCAGACTGGTGTATGTAACCCCGTCATCATGTGCCATACTCCCCAGACCGGTGTATGAAATCTCGTCATCATGTGCCATACTCCTTATACTGGTGTATCTAATTCCGTCATAAGCGATATTCCCCAGACTGGTGTTACGCCTTTCACTGGTGTATCTAATCCGGTCATCATGTATGATACTCCTTAGACTGGTGTATCTAATCCCATCATGTGTGACACTCCTTAGACCAGTGTATCTAATCTCGTCAAGTGTGATACTCCCAAGACTGGTGTATTACGCCTTAGACCGGTGTATCTAATCCCGTCATATGCGATACCCCACAGACTGGTGTATTACACCTTTCACTGGTGTGTCTAATTCTGTCATCATATGCGATACTCCTTAGACTGGTGTATCTAATCCCATCATTATGTGCGATACTCCCCAGACCAGTGTATCAAATCCCGTCATCATGTACCATACTCCTTATACTGGTGTATCTAATTCCGTCATAAACGATATTCCCCAGACTGGTGTGTTACGCCTTTCACTGGTGTATCTACTCCGGTCATCATGTGCGATACTCCTTAGACTGGTGTATCTAATCCTATCATTATGTGCAATACTCCCCAGACTGGTGTTTCTAATCCCATCATCATGTGCTATACTCCCCAGACTTGTGTATGTAATCCCGTCATCATGTGCGATACTCCCCAGACGGGTGTATCAAATCCCGTGATTATGTGTGATACTCCTTACACCGGTGTATCTAATGCCATCATATGCGATACCCCCCAGACTGGTGTATTACGCCTTTCACTGGTGTATCTAATTCCGTCATCATGTGCGATACTCCTTAGACTGGTGTATCTAATCCCATCATGTGTGACACTTTTTAGACCGGTGTTTCTAATCCCGTCATATGCTATACCCCCCAGACTGGTGTATTACACCTTTCACTGGTGTATCTAATTCCGTCATCATGTGCGATACTCCTTAGACTGGTGTATCTAATCCCATCATGTGTGACACTTTTTAGACCGGTGTTTCTAATCCCGTCATATGCTATACCCCCCAGAGTGGTGTATTACACCTTTCACTGGTGTATCTAATCCCATCATTATGTTCAATACTCCCCAGACTGGTGTATCTAATCCTATCATCATGTGTGATACTCCTTATACTGGTGTATCTAATTCCATGATATGCGATACTCCCCAGACTGGTGTGTTACGCCTTTCACTGGTGTATCTAATCCGGTCATCATGTGTGACACTCCTTAGACCGGTGTATCTAATCCCATCATGTGCGATACTCCCCAGACTGGTGTATCTAATCCCATCATGTGCGATACTCCCCAGGCCGGTGCATCTAATCCCGTCATCCTGTGTGATACTCCCCAGACTGGTGTATTTAATCCCATCATCATGTGCGATACTCTCCAGACTTGTGTATGTAATCCCGTCGTTATGTGCGATACTCCTTACACCGGTGTATCTAATCCCGTCATATGCGATACCCCCCAGACTGGTGTATTGCGCCTTTCACTGGTGTATCTAATTCCGTCATCATATGCGATACTTCTTAGACTGGTGTATCTAATCCCATCATTATGTGCATTACTCCCCAGACTGGTGTATCTAATCCCGTCATCATGTGCGATATTCCTTAGACCGTTGTATCTAATCCAATTGTGCTATACTTCCCAGACTGGTGTATTACTCCTTAGACCAGTGTTTTTATTGCCATCATCATGTGCGATACTCCCCAGACGGGTGTATCAAATCCCGTCATCATGTGCGATACTCCTTATACCAGTGTATCTAATCACGTCATATGCGATACTCCACAGAATGGTGTATTATGCTTTAGACTGGTATATCCAATCCTGTCATCATGTGCAATACTCCTTAGATCGGTGTACCTAATCCAGTCATGTGCGATACTCCCCAGACTGGTGTATCTTATTCCATCATCATGTCCGATACTCCTTAGACTGGTGTATCTAATCCCATCATGTGTGATACTCCTTAGACTGGTGTTTCTAATCCTGTCATGTGCGCTACTCCCCAGACTGGTGTATCTAATCCTGTCATCCTGTGCGATACTCCTTAGACCGGTGTATCTAATTCCATCATGTGTGATACTTCCCAGACTGGTGTATCTAATCCCATCATCATGTGCGATACTCCTTAGACTGGTGTATCTAATCCCATCATTTGCGATACTCCCCAGACTGGTGTATCTAATCCCATTATCTTGTGCGATACTCCCCAGACCGATGTATCAAATCCCGTCGTCATGTGTAATACTCCCCAGACTGGTGTATGTAACCCCGTCATCATGTGCCATACTCCCCAGACCGGTGTATGAAATCCCGTCATCATGTGCCATACTCCTTATACTGGTGTATCTAATTCCGTCATAAGCGATATTCCCCAGACTGGTGTGTTACGCCTTTCACTGGTGTATCTAATCCGGTCATCATGTGCGATACTCCTTAGACTGGTGTATCTAATCCCATCATGTGTGACACTCCTTAGACCGGTGTATCTAATCTCGTCAAGTGTGATACTCCCAAGACTGGTGTATTATGCCTTAGACCGGTGTATCTAATCCCGTCATATGCTATACCCCCAGACTGGTGTATTACACCTTTCTCTGGTGTATCTAATTCTGTCATCATATGCGATACTCCTTCGACTGGTGTATCTAATCCCATCATTATGTGCGATACTCCCCAGACCGATGTATCAAATCCCGTCATCATGTGTGATACTCCCCAGACTGGTGTATGTAATCCCGTCTTCATGTGCGATACTCCCCAGACTAGTGTATGTAACCCCGTCATCATGTGCCATACTCCCCAGACCAGTGTATCAAATCCCGTCATCATGTACCATACTCCTTATACTGGTGTATCTAATTCCGTCATAAACGATATTCCCCAGACTGGTGTGTTACGCCTTTCACTGCTGTATCTAATCCGGTCATCATGTGCGATACTCCTTAGACTGGTGTATCTAATCCCATCATGTGTAACACTCCTTAGACCGGTGTATCTAATCTTGTCAAGTGTGATTCTCCCAAGACTGGTGTATTACGTCTTAGACCGGTGTACCTAATTCCGTCATATGCGATACCCCCCAGACTGGTGTATTACACCTTTCACTGGTGTATCTAATTCTGTCATCATATGCGATACTCCTTAGACTGGTGTATCTAATCCCATCATTATGTGCAATACTCCCCAGACTGGTGTTTCTAATCCCATCATCATGTGCAATACTCCCCAGACTTGTGTATGTAATCCCGTCATTATGTGCGATACTCCTTAGACCGTTGTATCTAATCCAATTGTGCTATACTTCCCAGACTGGTGTATTACTCCTTAGACCAGTGTATTTATTGCCATCATCATGTGCGATACTCCCCAGACGGGTATATCAAATCCGGTCATCATGTGCGATACTCCTTATACCAGTGTATCTAATCACGTCATATGCGATACTCCACAGAATGGTGTATTATGCTTTAGACTGGTATATCCAATCCTGTCATCATGTGCAATACTCCTTAGATCGGTGTACCTAATCCAGTCATGTGCGATACTCCCCAGACTGGTGTATCTTATTCCATCATCATGTCCGATACTCCTTAGACTGGTGTATCTAATCCCATCATGTGTGATACTCCTTAGACTGGTGTATCTAATCCTGTCATGTGCGCTACTCCCCAGACTGGTGTATCTAATCCTGTCATCCTGTGCGATACTCCTTAGACCGGTGTATCTAATTCCATCATGTGTGATACTTCCCAGACTGATGTATCTAATCCCGTCATCATGTGCGATACTCCTTAGACTGATGTATCTAATCCCATCATGTGCGATACTCCCCAGACTGATGTATCTAATCCCATCATCTTGTGTGATACTCCCCAGACTGGTGTATGTATTCCCGTCATCATGTGCGATACTCCCCAGACTGGTGTATGTAACCCCGTCATCATGTGCCATACTCCCCAGACCGGTGTATGAAATCTCGTCATCATGTGCCATACTCCTTATACTGGTGTATCTAATTCCGTCATAAGCGATATTCCCCAGACTGGTGTTACGCCTTTCACTGGTGTATCTAATCCGGTCATCATGTATGATACTCCTTAGACTGGTGTATCTAATCCCATCATGTGTGACACTCCTTAGACCAGTGTATCTAATGTCGTCAAGTGTGATACTCCCAAGACTGGTGTATTACGCCTTAGACCGGTGTATCTAATCCCGTCATATGCGATACCCCACAGAACGGTGTATTACACCTTTCACTGGTGTGTCTAATTCTGTCATCATATGCGATACTCCTTAGACTGGTGTATCTAATCCCATCATTATGTGCGATACTCCCCAGACCAGTGTATCAAATCCCGTCATCATGTACCATACTCCTTATACTGGTGTATCTAATTCCGTCATAAACGATATTCCCCAGACTGGTGTGTTACGCCTTTCACTGGTGTATCTACTCCGGTCATCATGTGCGATACTCCTTAGACTGGTGTATCTAATCCCATCATTATGTGCAATACTCCCCAGACTGGTGTTTATAATCCCATCATCATGTGCTATACTCCCCAGACTTGTGTATGTAATCCCGTCATCATGTGTGATACTCCCCAGATGGGTGTATCAAATCCCGTGATTATGTGCGATACTCCTTACACCGGTGTATCTAATGCCGTCATATGCGATACCCCCCAGACTGGTGTATTACGCCTTTCACTGGTGTATCTAATTCCGTCATCATGTGCGATACTCCTTAGACTGGTGTATCTAATCCCATCATGTGCGACACTTTTTAGACCGGTGTTTCTAATCCCGTCATATGCTATACCCCCCAGACTGGTGTATTACACCTTTCACTGGTGTATCTAATTCCGTCATCATGTGCGATACTCCTTAGACTGGTGTATCTAATCCCATCATGTGTGACACTTTTTAGACCAGTGTTTCTAATCCCGTCATATGCTATACCCCCCAGAGTGGTGTATTACACCTTTCACTGATGTATCTAATCCCATCATTATGTGCAATACTCCCCAGACTGGTGTATCTAATCCTATCATCATGTGTGATACTCCCCAGACTGGTGTATCTAATCCAGTCATCCTGTGCGATAGTCCCCAGACTGGTGTATGTAATCCCATCATCATTTGCGATACACCCTAGACCGATGTATCTAATCCCGTCATCATGTGCAATACTCCCCAGACTGCTGTATCAATTCAGTTATGTGTGATACTCCCAAGACTGGTGTATCTAATCCCATTATCATGTGAGATACTCCCCAGACCAGTGTATCTGATCCCATCATGTGCGATACTCCTTAGACTGGTATATCTAATCACATTATGTGCGATACCCCCCAGACTGGTGTATTACACCTTTCACTGGTGTATCTAATTCTGTCATCATATGCGATACTCCTTAGACTGGTGTATCTAATCCCATCATTATGTGCAATACTCCCCAGACTGGTGTTTCTAATCCCATCATCATGTGCGATACTCCCCAGACTTGTGTATGTAATCCCGTCATCATGTGCGATACTCCCCAGACGGGTGTATCAAATCCCGTCATTATGTGCGATACTCCTTACACCGGTGTATCTAATGCCGTCATATGCGATACCCCCCAGACTGGTGTATTACGCCTTTCACTGGTGTATCTAATTCCGTCATCATATGCGATACTCCTTAGACTGGTGTATCGAAGCCCATCATTATGTGCAGTACTCCCCAGACTGGTGTACCTAATCCCGTCATCATGTGCGATATTCCTTAGACCGTTGTATCTAATCCAATCGTGCTATACTTCCCAGACTGGTGTATTACTCCTTAGACCAGTGTATTTATTGCCATCATCATGTGCGATACTCCCCAGACGAGTGTATCAAATCCCGTCATCATGTGCGATACTCCTTCTACCAGTGTATCTAATCCCGTCATATGCGATACTCCACAGAATGGTGTATTATGCTTTAGACTGGCATATCCAATCCTGTCATCATGTGCAATACTCCTTAGACCGGTGTACCTAATCCAGTCATGTGCGATACTCCCCAGACTGGTGTAACGTATTCCATCATCATGTCCGATACTCCTTAGACTGGTGTATCTAATCCCATCATGTGTGATACTCCTTAGACTGGTGTATCTAATCCTGTCATGTGCGCTACTCCCCAGACTGGTGTATCTAATCCTGTCATCCTGTGCGATACTCCTTAGACTGATGTATCTAATCCCATCATGTGCGATACTCCCCAAACTGGTGTATCTAATCCCGTCATCCTGTGCATTACTCCCCAGACTGATGTATTTAATACCATCATCATTTGCGATACTCCCCAGACTGGTGTATTTAATCCCATCATCATTTGCGATACACCCTAGACCGATGTATCTAATCCCATCATCATGTGCAATACTCCCCAGACTGGTGTACCTAATTCAGTTATCATGTGTGATACTCCCCAGACTGATGTATCTAATCCTGTAATCATGGGCGATGCTCCTTAGGCTGGTGCATCTAACCTCGTCAAGTGTGATACTCCCAAGACTGGTGTATTACGCCTTAGACCGGTGTATCTAATCCAGTCATATGCGATACCCCCCAGACTGGTGTATTACACCTTTCACTGGTGTATCTAATTCTGTCATCATATGCGATACTCCTTAGACTGGTGTATCTAATCCCATCATTATGTGTAATACTCCCCAGACTGGTGTTTCTAATCCTATCATCATGTGCGACACTCCCCAGACTTGTGTATGTAATCCCGTCATCATGTGCGATACTCCCCAGACGGGTGTATCAAATCCCGTGATTATGTGCGATACTCCTTACACCGGTGTATCCAATGCCGTCATATGCGATACCCCCCAGACTGGTGTATTACGCCTTTCACTGGTGTATCTAATTCCGTCATCATATGCGATACTCCTTAGACTGGTGTATGTAATCCCATCATTATGTGCAATACTCCCCAGACTGGTGTATCTAATCCCGTCATCATGTGTGATATTCCTTAGACCGTTGTATGTAATCCAATCGTGCTATACTTCCCAGACTGGTGTATTACTCCTTAGACCAGTCTATTTATTGCCATCATCATGTGTGATACTCCCCAGACGGGTGTATCAAATCCCGTCATGTGCGATACTCCTTATACCAGTGTATCTAATCCCGTCATATGCAATACTCCACAGAATGGTGTATTATGCTTTAGACTGGTATATCCAATCCTGTCATCATGTGCAATACTCCTTAGACCGGTGTACCTAATCCAGTCATGTGCGATACTCCCCAGACTGGTGTATCTTATTCCATCATCATGTCCGATACTCCTTAGACTGGTGTATCTAATCCCATCGTGTGTGATACTCCTTAGACTGGTGTATCTAATCCTGTCATGTGCGCTACTCCCCAGACTGGTGTATCTAATCCTGTCATCCTGTGCGATACTCCTTAGACTGATTTATCTAATCCCATCATGTGCGATACTCCCCAAACTGGTGTATCTAATCCCGTCATCCTGTGCGATACTCCCCAGACTGATGTATTTAATACCATCATCATTTGCGATACTCCCCAGACTGGTGTATTTAATCCCATCATCATTTGCGATACACCCTAGACCGATGTATCTAATCCCGTCATCATGTGCAATACTCCCCAGACTGGTGTACCTAATTCAGTTATCATGTGTGATACGCCCCAGACTGATGTATCTAATCCCGTAATCATGTGCGATACTCCTTAGGCTGGTGCATCTAACCTCGTCAAGTGTGATACTCCCAAGACTGGTGTATTACACCTTAGACTGATGTTTCTAATCCCATCATGTGTGATACTCCCCAGACTGGTGTATCTAATCCAGTCATCCTGTGCGATAGTCCCCAGACTGGTGTATGTAATCCCATCATCATTTGCGATACACCCTAGACCGATGTATCTAATCCCGTCATCATGTGCAATACTCCCCAGACTGCTGTATCAATTCAGTTATGTGTGATACTCCCAAGACTGGTATATCTAATCCCATTATCATGTGAGATACTCCCCAGACCAGTGTATCTGATCCCATCATGTGCGATACTCCTTAGTCTGGTGTATCTAATCACATTATGTGCGATACCCCCCAGACTGGTGTATTACACCTTTCACTGGTGTATCTAATTCTGTCATCATATGCGATACTCCTTAGACTGGTGTATCTAATCCCATCATTATGTGCAATACTCCCCAGACTGGTGTTTCTAATCCCGTCATCATGTGCGATATTCCTTAGACCGTTGTATCTAATCCAATCGTGCTATACTTCCCAGACTGGTGTATTACTCCTTAGACCAGTGTATTTATTGCCATCATCATGTGCGATACTCCCCAGACGAGTGTATCAAATCCCGTCATCATGTGCGATACTCCTTCTACCAGTGTATCTAATCCCGTCATATGCGATACTCCACAGAATGGTGTATTATGCTTTAGACTGGCATATCCAATCCTGTCATCATGTGCAATACTCCTTAGACCGGTGTACCTAATCCAGTCATGTGCGATACTCCCCAGACTGGTGTAACGTATTCCATCATCATGTCCGATACTCCTTAGACTGGTGTATCTAATCCCATCATGTGTGATACTCCTTAGACTGGTGTATCTAATCCTGTCATGTGCGCTACTCCCCAGACTGGTGTATCTAATCCTGTCATCCTGTGCGATACTCCTTAGACTGATGTATCTAATCCCATCATGTGCGATACTCCCCAAACTGGTGTATCTAATCCCGTCATCCTGTGCATTACTCCCCAGACTGATGTATTTAATACCATCATCATTTGCGATACTCCCCAGACTGGTGTATTTAATCCCATCATCATTTGCAATACACCCTAGACCGATGTATCTAATCCCATCATCATGTGCAATACTCCCCAGACTGGTGTACCTAATTCAGTTATCATGTGTGATACTCCCCAGACTGATGTATCTAATCCTGTAATCATGGGCGATGCTCCTTAGGCTGGTGCATCTAACCTCGTCAAGTGTGATACTCCCAAGACTGGTGTATTACGCCTTAGACCGGTGTATCTAATCCAGTCATATGCGATACCCCCCAGACTGGTGTATTACACCTTTCACTGGTGTATCTAATTCTGTCATCATATGCGATACTCCTTAGACTGGTGTATCTAATCCCATCATTATGTGTAATACTCCCCAGACTGGTGTTTCTAATCCTATCATCATGTGCGACACTCCCCAGACTTGTGTATGTAATCCCGTCATCATGTGCGATACTCCCCAGACGGGTGTATCAAATCCCGTGATTATGTGCGATACTCCTTACACCGGTGTATCCAATGCCGTCATATGCGATACCCCCCAGACTGGTGTATTACGCCTTTCACTGGTGTATCTAATTCCGTCATCATATGCGATACTCCTTAGACTGGTGTATGTAATCCCATCATTATGTGCAATACTCCCCAGACTGGTGTATCTAATCCCGTCATCATGTGTGATATTCCTTAGACCGTTGTATGTAATCCAATCGTGCTATACTTCCCAGACTGGTGTATTACTCCTTAGACCAGTCTATTTATTGCCATCATCATGTGTGATACTCCCCAGACGGGTGTATCAAATCCCGTCATGTGCGATACTCCTTATACCAGTGTATCTAATCCCGTCATATGCAATACTCCACAGAATGGTGTATTATGCTTTAGACTGGTATATCCAATCCTGTCATCATGTGCAATACTCCTTAGACCGGTGTACCTAATCCAGTCATGTGCGATACTCCCCAGACTGGTGTATCTTATTCCATCATCATGTCCGATACTCCTTAGACTGGTGTATCTAATCCCATCGTGTGTGATACTCCTTAGACTGGTGTATCTAATCCTGTCATGTGCGCTACTCCCCAGACTGGTGTATCTAATCCTGTCATCCTGTGCGATACTCCTTAGACTGATTTATCTAATCCCATCATGTGCGATACTCCCCAAACTGGTGTATCTAATCCCGTCATCCTGTGCGATACTCCCCAGACTGATGTATTTAATACCATCATCATTTGCGATACTCCCCAGACTGGTGTATTTAATCCCATCATCATTTGCGATACACCCTAGACCGATGTATCTAATCCCGTCATCATGTGCAATACTCCCCAGACTGGTGTACCTAATTCAGTTATCATGTGTGATACGCCCCAGACTGATGTATCTAATCCCGTAATCATGTGCGATACTCCTTAGGCTGGTGCATCTAACCTCGTCAAGTGTGATACTCCCAAGACTGGTGTATTACACCTTAGACTGATGTTTCTAATCCCATCATGTGTGATACTCCCCAGACTGGTGTATCTAATCCAGTCATCCTGTGCGATAGTCCCCAGACTGGTGTATGTAATCCCATCATCATTTGCGATACACCCTAGACCGATGTATCTAATCCCGTCATCATGTGCAATACTCCCCAGACTGCTGTATCAATTCAGTTATGTGTGATACTCCCAAGACTGGTATATCTAATCCCATTATCATGTGAGATACTCCCCAGACCAGTGTATCTGATCCCATCATGTGCGATACTCCTTAGTCTGGTGTATCTAATCACATTATGTGCGATACCCCCCAGACTGGTGTATTACACCTTTCACTGGTGTATCTAATTCTGTCATCATATGCGATACTCCTTAGACTGGTGTATCTAATCCCATCATTATGTGCAATACTCCCCAGACTGGTGTTTCTAATCCCATCATCATGTGCGATACTCCCCAGATTTGTGTATGTAATCCCGTCATCATGTGCGATACTCCCCAGACGGGTGTATCAAATCCCGTCATTATGTGCGATACTCCTTACACCGGTGTATCTAATGCCGTCATATGCGATACCCCCCAGACTGGTGTATTACGCCTTTCACTGGTGTATCTAATTCCGTCATCATATGCGATACTCCTTAGACTGGTGTATCTAATCCCATCATTATGTGCAATACTCCCCAGACTGGTGTATCTAATCCCGTCATCATGTGCGATATTCCTTAGACCGTTGTATCTAATCCAATCGTGCTATACTTCCCAGACTGGTGTATTACTCCTTAGACCAATGTATTTATTGCCATCATTATGTGCGATACTCCCCAGACGGGTGTATCAAATCCCGTCTTCATGTGCGATACTCCTTATACCAGTGTATCTAATCCCGTCATATGCGATACTCCACAGAATGGTGTATTATGCTTTAGACTGGTATATCCAATCCTGTCATCATGTGCAATACTCCTTAGACCGGTGTACCTAATCCAGTCATGTGCGATACTCCCCAGACTGGTGTATCTTATTCCATCATCATGTCTGATACTCCTTAGACTGGTGTATCTAATCCCATCATGTGTGATACTCCTTAGACTGGTGTATCTAATCCTGTCATGTGCGCTACTCCCCAGACTGGTGTATCTAATCCTGTCATCCTGTGCGATACTCCTTAGACTGATGTATCTAATCCCATCATGTGCGATACTCCCCAAACTGGTGTATCTAATCCCGTCATCCTGTGCGATACTCCCCAGACTGATGTATTTAATACCATCATCATTTGCGATACTCCCCAGACTGGTGTATTTAATCCCATCATCATTTGCGATACACCCTAGACCGATGTATCTAATCCCGTCATCATGTGCAATACTCCCCAGACTGGTGTACCTAATTCAGTTATCATGTGTGATACTCCCCAGACTGATGTATCTAATCCCGTAATCATGTGCGATACTCCTTAGGCTGGTGCATCTAACCTCGTCAAGTGTGATACTCCCAAGACTGGTGTATTACACCTTAGACTGATGTTTCTAATCCCATCATGTGTGATACTCCCCAGACTGGTGTATCTAATCCAGTCATCCTGTGCGATAGTCCCCAGACTGGTGTATGTAATCCCATCATCATTTGCGATACACCCTAGACCGATGTATCTAATCCCGTCATCATGTGCAATACTCCCCAGACTGCTGTATCAATTCAGTTATGTGTGATACTCCCAAGACTGGTATATCTAATCCCATTATCATGTGAGATACTCCCCAGACCAGTGTATCTGATCCCATCATGTGCGATACTCCTTAGTCTGGTGTATCTAATCACATTATGTGCGATACCCCCCAGACTGGTGTATTACACCTTTCACTGGTGTATCTAATTCTGTCATCATATGCGATACTCCTTAGACTGGTGTATCTAATCCCATCATTATGTGCAATACTCCCCAGACTGGTGTTTCTAATCCCATCATCATGTGCGATACTCCCCAGATTTGTGTATGTAATCCCGTCATCATGTGCGATACTCCCCAGACGGGTGTATCAAATCCCGTCATTATGTGCGATACTCCTTACACCGGTGTATCTAATGCCGTCATATGCGATACCCCCCAGACTGGTGTATTACGCCTTTCACTGGTGTATCTAATTCCGTCATCATATGCGATACTCCTTAGACTGGTGTATCTAATCCCATCATTATGTGCAATACTCCCCAGACTGGTGTATCTAATCCCGTCATCATGTGCGATATTCCTTAGACCGTTGTATCTAATCCAATCGTGCTATACTTCCCAGACTGGTGTATTACTCCTTAGACCAATGTATTTATTGCCATCATTATGTGCGATACTCCCCAGACGGGTGTATCAAATCCCGTCTTCATGTGCGATACTCCTTATACCAGTGTATCTAATCCCGTCATATGCGATACTCCACAGAATGGTGTATTATGCTTTAGACTGGTATATCCAATCCTGTCATCATGTGCAATACTCCTTAGACCGGTGTACCTAATCCAGTCATGTGCGATACTCCCCAGACTGGTGTATCTTATTCCATCATCATGTCTGATACTCCTTAGACTGGTGTATCTAATCCCATCATGTGTGATACTCCTTAGACTGGTGTATCTAATCCTGTCATGTGCGCTACTCCCCAGACTGGTGTATCTAATCCTGTCATCCTGTGCGATACTCCTTAGACTGATGTATCTAATCCCATCATGTGCGATACTCCCCAAACTGGTGTATCTAATCCCGTCATCCTGTGCGATACTCCCCAGACTGATGTATTTAATACCATCATCATTTGCGATACTCCCCAGACTGGTGTATTTAATCCCATCATCATTTGTGATACACCCTAGACCGATGTATCTAATCCCGTCGTCATGTGCAATACTCCCCAGACTGGTGTACCTAATTCAGTTATCATGTGTGATACTCCCCAGACTGATGTATCTAATCCCGTAATCATGTGCGATACTCCTTAGGCTGGTGCATCTAACCTCGTCAAGTGTGATACTCCCAAGACTGGTGTATTACACCTTAGACTGATGTTTCTAATCCCATCATGTGCGATACTCCTCAGACTGGTGTATCTAATCCAGTCATCCTGTGCGATAGTCCCCAGACTGGTGTATGTAATCCCATCATCATTTGCGATACACCCTAGACCGATGTATCTAATTCCGTCATCATGTGCAGTACTCCCCAGACTGCTGTATCAATTCAGTTATGTTTGATACTCCCAAGACTGGTGTATCTAATCCCATTATCATGTGAGATACTCCCCAGACCAGTGTATCTGATCCCATCATGTGCAATACTCCTTAGACTGGTGTATCTAATCACATTATGTGCGATACTCCCCAGACTGGTGTATCTAATCCCATTTTGTGCGATGCTCCCCAGACCGATGAATCTAATCACGTCATTATATGCAATACTCCTTACACCGGTGTATCTAATTCCGTCATCATGTGCGATACTCCTAATTCTGGTGTATCTAATCCCGTCTTGTGCGATACCTCTAGACTGGTGTATTACGCCTTTCACCGATGTATCTAATCCTAATCCCGTCATAAGGTGCGATACTCCTTAGACCGGTGTATCTAATCCTGTCATATGCTATACTCCGCAGAATGGTGTATCTTATTCCATCATCATGTCCGATACTCCACAGACCGATGTATCTAATCCCGTTATCATATGCGATAATCCTTAGACCGGTGTATCTAATCCCTTAATCATATGCGATACTCCTTATACAGGTGTATCTAATCCCGTCATGTGTGACACTCCTTGCACCAGTGTATCTAATCTTGTTAAGTGTGATACTCCCAAGACTGATGTATTACGCCTTAGACCGGTGTATCTAATCCCGTCATCATGTGCAATTCTCCCCAGACTGGTGTATCTAATAAAGTCATCATGTGCGATACTCCTCAGACTGGTGTATCTAATCCTGTCATCATATGCGATACTCCTTATGCTGGTGTATCTAATCCCGTCATATGCGATACTCCCCAGACTTTTGTATTATGACCTTCACCGGTGTATCTAATCCGGTCATCATGTACAATACTCCTTAGACTGGTGTATCTAATCCCATCATGTGTGACACTCCTTAGACCAGTGTATCTAATCTCGTTAAGTATGATACTCCCAAGACTGATGTATTACGCCTTAGACCGGTGTATCTAATCCCGTCATCATGTGCAATTCTCTCCAGACTGGTGTATCTAATAAAGTCATTATGTGCGATACTCCTCAGATTGGTGTATCCAATCCAGTCATCATGTGCTGTCCTTTAGACTGGTTTATCTAATCCCATCATGTGCGCTTCTCCCCAGACCGGTATATTTAATCCCATCATGTGTGATACTCCTTAGATCGGTGTATCTAATCCTATCATCATGTGCGATACTCCTTAGACCGATGTATCGAATCTCGTCATGTGCGATACTCCACAGAAAGGTGTATTACTCTTTAGACTGGTGTATCCAATCCTGTCATCATGTGCGATACTCTTTAGACCGGTGTATCTAATCCCGACATGTGCGATACTCCCCAGACTGGTGTATCTAATCCTGTCATCATGTGCGGTACTCCTTAGATTGGTTTATCTATTCCCGTCATGTGCGCTACTCCCCAGACCGGTGTATTTAACCCTGTCATGTGCGATACTCCCCAGACTGGTGTATTACGCCTTAGACCAGTGTATCTAATCCCGTCATCATATGCGATACTCCTTAGACCGGTGTATCTAATACCATCATGTGCGATACTCCTTAAACCGGTGTATCTAATCCCGTCATCATGTGTGAAGGTATCAAGGATAGATGGATGAGATTGAATAGGGTAAAAAAGGGGGTTCTTTGTGGCGAACAAAGAATTTAAATTTATAGTTTCATGTGATCCTTCACTTTCCAAGGTTTTTAAATCAAGGAGGGAACAAGATTCCTGAAAGGTTCCCACATCTGTGAGTACTAGTAAGTGCGAGGTAGTGGGTTGATGAATAAAATTCTGGTCATATTGCTGTTCAACATTATCCTCAAAGTGACACCGTAATGTTATCATTCTTGCGAATTTATGAACATCTAGGATTGTTCTATATAAATCAAATTAATTCATTGGTGAAAACGATAAGTCTTTAGATAATAAAGATAGCTGCGGTTCACTGAGGATATAACTTGATAGGTTGATCCACTGATTGCAATAAAAAGTCCGTTGACGTGCTGTGAACTGGTTCATGGTTCTTGTGTTTCCTGCCACTCCTGCTCCACCTTTTATATTTTTTGAATGGTCCATATTTTCAAAACTAGTTTTGATCAAACCTTTGTTATAGACCGTATTCCTCCTAGTGGTGCTAATAAATTGGTTGTCCGAAAATGTGTCGGAAACATCCTTTGAAGTCATGCCAACTGAGGTTTCAAAAGATGTCTGTGTCTGAAAAACTAACTTTTTTTAAAAAAAAATCCTTCTGAGTATAGGTTTAAAGTTTTGCCACTTGCCATTATTTCTTTTGTAGCCATTATATGTTCTCCAAGACAATAGATTTTTAGTTTTTAGAGCAGAGTCCCACTCTTTAAATTCCTTGGAATCAGTATGAGGAAAAATAGTTGTTTTAACTTGCTGGATATCTGCCTGCACCGCAGTCAATGATTGTCCTTCATATGAAACTGTTAGCTGCTTCAGCTGATTAGAACACTGATCCAAGATACTATACCATTTTTTGTTGAATTCATCTGAACACTGTGTAGTAGGTACTTTTTTTTATACGAGTCCTTTTGGGATCATATGTTTCTCAAGATATGAACCTAAGGTTGTACTGTCCCATCATAACTTTAATTCTTTAACAAGGAGATTTTTCAACTATTTGAAGTTTGTGTCTAATTTGTTTGGGCTCTGATCCTGCTAAACTAAACATTTTCCACCGAACATAATGGGATTATTTCCTGTTCTGTGGTTACAGGGATTAAACGGGTTAAAAACCCAGGACAGGATCACCATGGGCATTTTTTATCCTGAGAATCCTGGTGGATCTATGAACTAAATACTAGGTTTCCTCTGGGTATGAACTTGATCTACTATTACGAATATTTTTTTTATTGTACTTTGTTTCACCATTATTTTTATTGCTAACAAAAGTGTTTCTTTTAAAAAAAAATTCCTGCTCAGGATTGGTGATGCTTGATCACGTGTTTAGCCAGTATATGACTTAATACGCTAAACAAGTTCCTTAATCATTGCCTGCATTGAACACATGTAGTGTTCAATTCAGGCAATGATTAACCCCTTACTTACCGGGGACGTATTAGTACGCATATTTGCGTACCGCCGGTTCAGTGAGGGCTCCGGCGCTGAGCCCTCACTGAACCGAGCACATGTCAGCTGATTCTTACAGCTGACATGTGCCCGCAACAGCCGCGGGTGGAATCGCGATCCACCCGCGGCTGTTAACCAGTTAAATGCTGCTGTCAATCTCCGACAGCAGCATTTAACGCGCGCTTCCGGGTAGCGCGTCATAAGCCCCGCCCACCGGCGACCCCGTCACGTGATCGCGGGTCGCCGATGGGCGTGCATGACAACCCAGGGTCTGCAGCAGACGCCTGTGGTTGTCATGATCTTGTCGCTATGAGCGCCACCTAGTGGTCGGCGCTCATAGCACAGGACCATTTCTGCTGCATGCAGGGGACCTGCTCGTCCCCTGTATGTAGCAGAGGCGATCGGATAGTTGCTGCTTCTAGTCTCCTATGGAGACTATAGAAGCATGCAAAAAGTAAAAAAAAAAAGTTTTTAAAAATATAAAAAAAAATAAAAAAATATAAAAGTTTAAATCACCCCCCTTTCGCCCCATTCAAAATAAAATATATAAAAAAAAAACCCACATACACATGTTTGGTATCGCCGCGTTCAGAATCGCCCGATCTATCAATATAAAAAAAGAATTATTCCGATCGGTAAACGGCGTAACGAGAAAAAAATTCTAAACGCCAGAATTACGTTTTTTGGTCGCTGCAAAATTGCAATAAAATGCAATAACGGGCGATCAAAACATCGGATCTACCCCAAAATGGTATCAATAAAAACGTCAGCCCGGCACGCAAAAAATAAGCCCTCAAACAGCCCCAGATCCCGAAAAATGGAGACGCTACGGGTCTTAGAAAATGGCGCTATTTTTTTATTTTTTTTTTTACCAAATTTTGGAATTTTTTTTCACCACTTAAATATAAAAGAACCTATACATGTGTGGTGTCTATGAACTCGTAATGACCTGTAGAATAAGAAGAGCAGGCCAGTTTTAGCATTCAGTGAACATGGTAAAAAAAATAAATAAAAAACAACTGTGGTATTGCACTTTTTTTGCAATTTTACCGCACTTGGAATTTTTTTCCCGTTTTCCCGTACAGGATATGATAAAACTAGTAATGGCGTTGAAAAGTACAACTCGTCCCGCAAAAAATAAGCCCTCACATGGCCATATTGACCAAAAAATAAAAACGCTATGGCTCTGGGAACAAGGGGAGCAAAAACGAAAATGCAAAAACGAAAAATGCTCCGGGGCTTAAGGGGTTAAGGAACTGTTTCCGAAACACGTTTGCTGGTAAACACCCCTCTTCCATAGTGACTTAAAACCTTTTGTATACTTTAATTTTTTTAATGCATTTTCATTAAAAGTGTTTTTAAGAAGCTCAGGACGCTGGAATTACTTCTTTTTACTGACAAAAAATTTTAGGGGCTTCATCGCAAAAGGGGTGTCTACATTTGCACATGCAAATTTTTAGTCATTTGATCCCATAAATTTAATTTATGCCTGTATGTTTCTCACTTCCCTTCACCAATTAGATTATTTAGTGCTGATCCTTCACACACAAATCGACTTACAATAATAGGTAAAAAAACAAGATGGGTGAATGCTTTTGCAAACCACTGTACATCACTGGGGTGACCAAGGGGACAACGATATAACGGGGTAGGACTTAGAAGCATAGACATCACTGGTTAGAGCTGGGGGTCATATACATCACTGGCAAGGCATGTACATGATTTAGGAGAGCTGGGGGCCTTATATATCACTGGGGAGGACTGGGGGGCATATATATCACTGGAGAGGGCTGGGGGTCATATACACCACTGGGGAGCCTGGAAGCAAATAGAGGACTGGGGGACATAGATATCACTGGGAAACGCTGGGAGACATATACAGTGGCTTGCAAAATATTTTTACCTATTTTGTTACATTACAACCTGTGTTTAAATATTTTTGTAATTCTATTTGTGTGTAATGCAACAGCACTAAATACAGTGGGTACAGAAAGTAGTCAGACCCCTTTAAATTTTTCACTCTTTGTTTCATTGCAGCCATTTGGTAAATTCTAAAAAGTTCATTTTTTTTCTCATTAAAGTATACTCTGCACCCCATCTTGACCGAAAAAAAACAGAAATGTAGAAATTTTTGCAAATTTATTAAAAAAGAAAAACTGAAATATCACATGGTCATAAGTATTCAGACCCTTTGCTCAGTATTGAGTAGAAGCACCCTTTTGAGCTAGTACAGCCATGAGTCTTCTTGGGAATGGTGCAACAAGTTTTTCACACTTGGATTTGTGGATCCTCTGCCATCTTTCCTTGAAGATCTTCTCAAGTTTCGTCAGGTTGGATGGTGAACTTTGGTGGACAGCCATTTTCAGGTCTCTCCAGAGATGCTCAATTGGGTTTAGGTCAGGGCTCTGGCTCTGCCAGTCAAGAATGGTCACAGAGTTGTTCTGAAGCCACTCCTTTGTTGGCTGTATGCTTAGGGTCATTGTCTTGTTGGAAGGTGCACCTTTGGCCAAGTCTGAGGTCCAGAGCACTCTGGAAGAGGTTTTCATCCCGGATATCTCTGTACTTGGCGGCCGCATTCATGTTTCCTTCAACTGCACGCAGTCATCCTGTCCCTGCAGCTGAAAAACACCCCCATAACATGATGCTACCACCACGTTTCACTGTTGGGATTTTATTGGGCAGGTGATGAGCAGTGCCTGGTTTTCTCCACACATACCGCATAGAATTATCACCCAAAAGGTCTATCTTCGTCTCATCAGACCAGAGAATCTTATTTCTCATAGTCTGGGAGTCCTTCATGTGTTTTTGAGCAAACTGTATGCGGGCTTTCATATGTCTTGCACTGAGTAGAGGCTTCCGTCGGGCCACTCTGCCATAAATGTCCGACTGGTGGAGGGCTTCAGTGATAGTTGACATTGTGGATCTTTCTCCCATCTCCCTACTGCATCTCTGAAGCTCAGCCACAGTGATCTTGTGGTTCTTCTTTACCTCTCTCACCAAGGCTCTTCTCCCACGATTGCTCAGTTTGGCTGGACAGCCAGGTCTAGGAAGACTTCTGGTGGTCCCAAACGTCTTCCATTTAAGAATTATGGAGGCCACTGTACTCTTAGGAACCTTGAGTAATGCAGAAATTATTTTGTAACCTTGGCCAGATCTATGCCTTGCCACAATTCTGTCTCCTTGGGCAGTTCCTTTGAGCTCATGATTCTCATTTGGTCTGACATGCACTGTGAGATGTGAGGTCTTATATAGACAGGTGTGTGCCTTTCCAAATTAAGTCCTATGAGTTTAATTAAACACAGCTGGGCTCCAATGAAGGAGTAGAACCATCTGAAGGAGGATCACAAGGAGATGGACAGCATGTGACTTAAATATGAGTGTCTGAGGAAAGGGTCTGTATACTTATGACCATGTGATATTTCAGTTTTTCTTTTTTAATAAATTTGCAAATATTTCTACATTTCTGTTTTTTTTCAGTCAAGATGTGGTGCAGAGTGTACTTTAATGAGAAAAAAAATGAACTTTTTAGAATTTACCAAATGGCTGCAATGAAACAAAGAGTGGAAAATTTAAAGGGGTCTGAATACTTTCCGTAACCACTGTAGTATGAGTTGGTGAAGTGAAGGGAGAAAAATATAGGCATTAAAGGGAACCTGTCACCAGCTTTGCCCCATATGAGATACGGCCACAACCTTTCAGGCCTCATATGCAGCATACTAATATGCCGTGTATATGCCCCCGATCAGGACTCCAACAAAAGAAAAACACCTTTTATTATACTCATCTGCGGGGCGGTCGGGTCCGAGGGCTTCGCTGGTCCTGGACCGGCGCCTCCCTACTTTCAATGCTGTCCTTCTTCTGTGTTTCATGTGGATGATACATCCCTACGTCATCCATACAGGGTCCCTTACATTGCGCTATTGCACAGGCGTACATCTCTGCCCTGTTGAGGGCACACTAAAGTACTGCAGTGCACATGCGCCAGAGCTCTTTGAACTTTCCCATCACGTGCGCACTGCAGTACTTTACTCTGATAAGTAAGTAATGGGTCAAATAGGTAGAACCACTAAATAGAGAATATGATATAGCAAGATGTGGTAAAATAAAACGTAGCTTTGTCATCCAAATAGAGTCCGTGGCATCCATATATAAAGAAGGGAACAACTTCTACATATCGAGTATATGCAACAAAGCAAGAAAAAAGAGGAATGTATACAATGGTGATCACCTTCAAAAATAGTTTATTACAATTGACAATGAAAAACAGGGCAAAAACAAATTAAAAACATTTAAAAAAACAAAATGGCTGAGACAAAAACAGACCCAGTCTCTGTAGGACTTAGGTCCACCCAACCTGGAGTGCCCTTAGACCTTAAACTATGCATAACATAATTGGCTTAATAATTATACAAAAAATATGATTACATACACAGTAGTTAGGGCTCATATACGTGATAAATTTAATATACACAAGAATATAGAAAAGTCATAGCATTAATATACAGTTCAATGTGAAGCTAATATGCTTTATGTATACACAGCAGCAAATAAATGAATGACACCTATATCAATCCGCAGTATTACTAATATTAATCTGCAGTTTTGGTATTCAGCACTTATGAGGAATGTTTAGTATAGAGTAAATTAGCATGAGCTCACTATAGGTACAAAGGAGTAATCCAGTACCAGAACCACCAATTTAAAGTGTGTCTGTTTAAGAAGGATACTACTCTGAGGTACTCAGTACAGGATAAGACCAGGAAGGTTGGTCCCCCACACGAATCGCCGCTACCAGTGCGGCTTCATCAGGGGTAGACACAGTAAGGAAAGAGCGTGTATATATATATTTATATATACAGTATATATACACTGTATATACACATAATTCATTAATTAAGGCAACTTACAGCTGGAGGGGCGGCCGCCTCAGCAAACAGACATCCGCCAAAATACTCTGACGTCATTACCTCATAAGTGCCGACCCGAGTACTGTGGTCCCCAGTAATCTGCCTGGGGGGCCACAGAAAAGTTAATCGCAGGCCCGAGGTTCCCCACCCCTGCTCTAATGGGAATGTACTGCAGAGGAAACAAGCTATTGCAATGACAAGGACTCAAAACATCTAATCAAATAAAAGTGAAAGAACCTAGCTAGGACTGTATGTAGGCTGCATGGGAATTCTTCATTCAGCAAGGAACAGCATCATTCCTTTTTGGACTGCTTAAAATTATGTATAAAATATAACTAAAGTGTCGGTTGCAGGGTACAGTGCAAACCAAAGCCATTCAAGATTTTTTTTATGAATGAATCAGTGGACATCCGTTTAGGAATGAGCGATTGAATTATGCATGGGGAAATTCAGTTTTTCCGACTACATAAGTATAGATATACTGTATATGTAATTTTCCACTTACAGTAGGGCAGCCTGAAACACATTTCTCCCAAAGACAGGGCAAATACAATCATTACATAGCCCTTATTTGTTTACTGTGCAGTTTTTCTGTTATTATTGATTGAATTTATTTAATTTAATATAATATTTGTTAGAAATAATACAAAATATAATAGATAAATATCTTTGATCATGGGACGTTCTGATATATTCAGAATTCATAAAAAGTAATAAGAAAAATCCCACTTGTTATCTTTTCAATAGCTCAAATAGTTAATTTATGTTCATTTATTTATATCTTGTGGTGTTTACTTTGCTTATACCAAAGACAGGGCAAATACAATCATTACATAGCCCTTATTTGTTTACTGTTATGTATAAAATTTCCTGTGCAGTTTTTCTGTTATTATTGATTGAATTTATTTAATTTAATATAATATTTGTTATAAATAATAAAAAATGTTAATAGATAAATAAATATCTTTGTCTATCTTTGATCATGGGACTTTCATATATATTGAGAATTCATAAAAAGTAATAAGAAAAATCCATCACTCTGAAGTGAGTATGATAAAAACATGAGACTTTTTGTAACATCCCTGGCGGCGTGTCGCCATGGCTTCCTATCACTCACCATGCAAGGCTGCCATCCAGGCTGCGCACTGTGTTCCTCTTCTTGCTGTGTGGATGTTTCCTGGTAGAATGCCTAGAGCGGCGGCATCACTTCCTAATTCTTAAAGGAATATTCCTAATGCACCCCCAGCCTATTGCTGTGAGGCACTGGGTACTTAAGGCACCTCCACCCAGTGGGTGGTCCCTGAGGAACAGTCAACGTTGGTATTGCCAATCCTTGGTGAGTTGGCCCTCACCCCCATCTTACTTCTAACCCCAAGAACGACAGACATTGTGGCTTGGATACAATTGGCCACAGTCGCCCTTTATTATAGCAGTAGCAATTAAAACCGTGTTATATAAACAAATTGTCTTAGGGTCCTTGAAGCCAAGAAGAGTCTGGTGACCCCAATGACACAAACCCCACTTACTCCCAGCTGCGAACCTCAAGCTCAGGAGCTCCAAGAACCCCCTCGAAAGGGGGTTCAGAAACGGTTAAAACCGCCACACCCGGGACTCGATATTCCTTTGTCATAAGTCCCATAAATCACCAGACCCAAATACCACTTATAACTGAGGGATCCATGTCCTGTTGACACTCCCATACCAATTTATAACCAACTTCAAGGACCCTAAAGCACGCCACCACAAGAGTAATTGACAACCTTAAGTACTCGAGACCCCCTTTCCTTTCATAAACATCGCCTGCTCGATGCCCCCTTGTAAAGCTAATGACCATAAATCAATTCCGAAGTCATTCAAATGAACTCCGTCAGCCAACCAAAAATCTTCCGAGCAATTCTCCAAATCAAAATGCCGAATTGACGCCCCCCCATTTCTGGAAACAAAATTGGAAAACGCTCTGTTCACCTTCTTCTGTGCTCTATTCAAACTCTTTATGGACCAGGCATTTTGCCATCTCTTTCGGGGAACAATCTCGGAGCAGATCGTTATCATCCCCGGAAAAGATGCCCAAAGCCGTAATAAATCACGTCTCTGATTAGATCCCTACACGGCCGAACCCCTAAGTCATTACCCCCTACGTGTAATAACAGTATATCTGGGGGGGCGATCTAAATGGACAAAATTATTCACCTCCCGCAACAACCTGTTCCACCCTATACCCCTAAACCCAAGCCAGCAAGTAACAGCTTTGTCCCTTGAAGCACTGAGTTGCTTTCCATCTCGTCGTATGTCTGCCCACACCGCGCCCAGTGGACATAGGTGTGGCCCATTATCCAAATCAACAGAGGGAAACCTATCCAGAAAACAACATGTGATCAGAACACAACAATACACATTTTTTTCACAAGTTAACTGTCGACTCCGGTCTCACGCAAGACAAAATCCGCCTCGATTCCCATCTCCCTATCCGTTTTACAATATTCGAATTCAGGACGCAAGCCACCGCCTCCATAGCGGCCCCTATCCGAAAAGAATGAGGGGCAAAATTACACGGATCCAACCCCAACTTGTTCAAGCACATCCTAAAAATGACGGTGAATTGATACTGCAATAATGTTCCGTCTTCGTGACACAACAATGGTACGTCCGAATTCTGCCCCAGTCCCCTGGAGGACTCAAAAGTTTTTAAAGGACACATCCCTGACCCTTGCACCTCTCCTAACCATACCTTTTTTCCCCTTCCTAACTGGTCTGTTTTTGAAAGCCTCAACCAAAATTCAACACCTTGTTTTGTTGCGAACACATCTCCTGCTAGTACCCCCCGCCTTTCTTCTTAGATGGAGCTACTAGCTCGCTAACCCTTAGGTTTTTCCTGGGCATTTTTTGGGGCACTAACAGGAAAAGCCTTACCTCATACTCTGAGCTACAAATACCTCCCAGTTCCTTTCTCAAATATTTCAGGAGCTTAAACGAAACTGGGTGCTGATCATCCCTCTGTGCCCGCCCCCTACGAATACCCTTAACTGCTTGCTTCACTAGGAAATTCTTTGTCAGATCCCTACCACCCCTGATCCTAAAGCCGAATGCCAAACCTGCGATCAACCGATTAACCTAGAGCCCCCTCCCCTAACCGTAGGTGCAGCAAGCCTACCTGATCTTCTTCAGACAAGGTATTTTTGATACCCCTCAGCCGACCCTCCCACAGCCCCCAAGCAGCTTGATAGGCCTTCCATGTGCTAAGGGATATGGATGATTTAATTAATGGTTGGGCTGCACAAATACCAAGTTCCATAAGTGATGCGGGCACTCGAGCCCCCTCTCCTCTGCATCTGGGGCCAGCAACCGAAAGCGATCCCACTGGAAACGAGAAAGGGCGTCAGCAATTGAATTCCTTTCACCTGGAATGTGAGAAGCTGTTATACATTATTAAACATTCCAATGCCAGTTACCGTAACACCCTGATTACTGGTGGAGAAGATGCCGTAATATTGTTGATCGCCAACACTACTCCCATGTTATCACAGCGGAAACTAATCCATTTGTTTTGAAATTGATGACCCCACAGTGTCACCACAAACATTATTGGGAAAACTTCCAGCAACGCTACGTTTTTTAACAGCCCTTCCACTCTCCAACTCTGGGGCCACTCCCCTGCACACCACTGGCCCTTGAAATAAGCGCCAAAACCTGTGCTTTCTGCAGCATCCATGAACAGCTCTAAGTCCACTTTGTCTGTTACCTCTTCCATTATCAAAACGCCCATTATACACTTCGAGGAAAGTGTCCCACACCGACAAATCTTCCTTATGCTCATTTGACAATCTAATTTAATGATGAAGAGCCTTTACCCCCGCCGTTGCATTTACCAGCTTCTGGAGAAGACCCTCCCCATGGGCATTACCCTACGTGCAAAATTCTGCTTGTCTAGCAGCGACTGTGTCTCCCTCAATGTAATCTTTTTCAGCCACCTAGCCCTTGCCACTTCAGCCCTTAACGCCACCACTTTCTCCTCTTGTAATCGGAGTTTCCACTTCTCTGCATCAATAATGATCCCCAGAAAACAAATACAAGACGCCAGGCACTCGGTTTTTTCAGAAGCCAGGCGGACTCCAAACAGCTCGGCAATCCATTCCATGGCATGCAATGTGGATTCACACAGCGGTGAATCCTTCAAGCCGAAACACAAAAAATCGTCCAGATTATGAATGATTGGTGCCCCCCCCCCAGACACGTCTCGGACAACCCATTCCAGGAAGCAACTGAATGCCTCAAACAAGGAGCAAGAAATGGAACAGCTTATTGGCAGGCAACGATCTATGAAATATGCTCCGTCCCAGAAACAACCCAGCAGTCTAACGTTTTTCCTTATTTTCTGACCCATCCCACCGCCTCGTCAAAAGAGGTATAAACAACGGAGCATAATTCTGTTGCAATTCCATCATTCACCGACCTACCCTTTGGATAAGAGACATGATGAATTAACCTAAATTTGTTGGGCTCCGTTCTTGCAGGGAAGATGCTCCTGGTGCCGTCCGGGCTCCACAGTCGGCGATCCGGGCCACTTGCTCATCCAGCCAGCCAGGGGGGTGATCCATTGCCGACGTCCTAAGGGTCTCCAGCAGCAATATTTGGTATTGCCGCATCTGGAACGACCTGACCTATAAAACTGTCCCACTAGTTAATCTCTTTAGTTAACACGGTAAAAAAAAAAAATAAAGCAAAAAACGATGCTTTATCATCATACTGCCAAATAAAAAATGGAATAAAATGCGATTAAAAAGACAACTGTAAATAAATATGGTGGCTTTGAAAAGGTCATCTTGTTCCCCACCCCCCCAAAAAAAAGCCGCCATACTGCTTCATCAGCCGAAAAATAAAAAAGTTATATCTCTCAGAATAAAGCAATGCAAAAAAAAATATTTTTTCTATTGTGTAAAAGCGCCAAAACATAAAAAGAAGATATCAATGTGGTACCGCTGTAAACGTACTGACCCGAAGAATAAAGCTACCTTATTAATTTTACCACACGCAGAATGGCATAAAAAAAATTCCTGAATTGTTGGTTTCTGTTTATTCTGCCTCCCAAAAATCGGCATAGAAAGCGATCAAAAAATGTCACGTGCCCGAAAATGGTACCAATGGAAAAATTATAGCTCTCTAAATATGGCGATGCAAAAAAAAAGAATTTTTTAGTGTGTGACAGCTGTCAATCATAAAAACCCGATATGAATCTGGTATCGCTTGAATCGCACCGACCTGAAGAATAAAGTCATCTAATCACTTATACCGCACGAGGAAAGCCGTAAAAAATAAACTCTAGGGTTAAGATTGTGCTGGGATTAAGGTTGTGCTAGGGTTAGGTCTTTGCTAGGGTTAGGGTTGTGCTAGGGATAGGGTTGTGTTAGGGTTATGTTTTGCCAAGTATTTAAAGGGCTCGGATGCGGCTTTAAAGAAGGCGATTAATTTTTATTATAATTAAATGATTACAGAACATAGGAAATAGTGTGATATTGCGTACACCTTTGCATAATATAAATCACAAAGGTAAAGTACTTACAGCGCACACTATACAGGAAAAACTTCACCAGGAGAAACATACATCATCTGTCTGGGAGACATCAGCCGTGAGAAGAAAAATAGCGAAGACCGAGAAAAGTCCTGGGATGAATCCACACTGCGACGTCAGTGTATCCCCTTTTAGTCCACAGGTCAACAGGCTTCTGTCTTAGCTGAAAACTTCACTAGCTTATATCTTGTTTGAAAACAAATGTTTGCGTAACCAAATGTTACACAAATTCTGACAAGAGTCTTTTTGTTCAATATAGTATCTTTCTTCTGAGTGACCAGCTCTTCAGATGTCACTTAACACCGATCAAATATAGTTATATGAAAAAGTTTGGGCACCCCTATTAATCTTAAGCTTAATGTTTTATAAAAATTGGTGTTTTTGCAACAGCTATTTCAGTTTGATATATGTAATAACTGTTGGACACAGTAATGTTTCTGCCTTGAAATGAGGTTTATTATATTAACAGAAAATGTGAAATCTGCATTCAAACAAAATTTGACAGGTGTATAAGTATGTGCACCTCACCAGAAAAGTGACATTAATATTTAGTAGATCCTCCTTTTGCAAAAATAACAGCCTCTAGTCGCCTCCTGTAGCTTTTAATGAGTTCCTGGATCCTGGATGAAGGTATTTTTGACCATTCCTCTTTACAAAACAATTCCAGTTCAGTTAAGTTTGATGGTCGCCGAGCATGGACCGCCCTCTTCAAATGATCCCACAGATGTTCAATGATATTCAGGTCTGGGGACTGGGATGGCCATTCCGGAACATTGTAATTGTTCCTCTGCATGAATGCCTGAGTAGATTTGGAGCGGTGTTTTGGATCATTGTATTGGTGAAAGATCCATCCCCTGCGTAACTTCAACTTTATCACTGATTCTTGAACATTATTGTCAAGAATCTGCTGATACTGAGTGGAATCCATGCGTCCCTCAACTTTAACAAGATTCCCGGTGCCGGCATTGGCCACACAGCCCCAAAGCATGATGGAACCTCCACCAAATTTTACTGTGGGTAGCAAGTGTTTTTCTTGGAATGCTGTGTTTTTTTGCCGCCATGCATAACGCCTTTTTGTATGACCAAACAACCCAATCTTGGTTTCATCAGTCCACAGGACCTTCTTCCAAAAATAAATTGGCTTCCCCAAATGTGCTTTTGCATACCTCAGCCGACTCTGTTTGTGGCTTGCTTGCAGAAACGGCTTCTTTCGCATCACTCTCCCATACAGCTTCTCCTTGTGCAAAGTGCGTTGTATAGTTGACCGATGCACAGTGACACCATCTGCAGCAAGTTGATGCTGCAGCTCTCTGGAGGTGGTCTGAGGATTGTCCTTGACTGATCTCACCATTCTTCTTCTCTGCCTTTCTGATGTTTTTCTTGGCCTGCCACTTCTGGCCTTAACAAGAACTGTCCCTGTGTTCTTCCATTTCCTTACTATGTTCCTCACAGTGGAAACTGACAGGTTAAATCTCTGAGACAGCTTTTTGTATCCTTCCCCTGAACAACTATGTTGAATAATCTTTGTTTTCAGATCATTTGCCAGTTGTTTTGAGGAGCCCATGATGCCACTCTTCAGAGGAGATTCAAACAGGAGAACAACTTGCAAGTGGCCACTTTAAGTAGCTTTTCTCATGATTGCATACACCTGGCTATGAAGTTCAAAGCTCAATGAGGTTACAAAACCAAAAAAAGTGCTTTAGTAAGTCAGTAAAAAGTAGGTAGGAGTATTTAAAACAAGAAAATGATAAGGGTGCCCATACCTATGCACCTGTCAAATTTTGTTTGAATGCAGATTGTACATTTTCTGTTAGTACAATAAACCTCATTTTAAGGCAGAAACATTACTGTGTCCAACAGTTATTACATATATCAAACTGAAATAGCTGTTGCAAAAACACCAATTTTTATAAAACATTAAGCTTAAGGTTAATAGGGGTGCCCAAACTTTTTCATATAACTGTATATCACCGGAGATGAAACATGCCAAAGGCTCCTGGTACCAGATGTTTTACCATTCTATAAACACAGCATATTCTTACCAAATATTGCTAATGAATATAAACATGCATCGTTCTCACTAAACATTAATAAAAGACTGCTTGATACTATAAACTAAACATTGATAATAGAGCTATGAGGTCCAGGTGTTGGGAAAATTGCAAGGCTAACATAAGCTGAACTGTTAAAGGGTTCTTTAAAGACAGGCTACCAATATGGATTCCTGATGGACATTAAAAACCTTAGCACTATAAACCACCCTTGGTCATCTGGAAGCGATATATCATTTACATACAATACCATATCCCAAGGGAATATCTTCAGCAGATGAACGACACATTGCTATAAAAGAAGGAATACATTGTATACAACAGCATAAGGCGATACAAGCACAGATTATAGCAAAAATTATTCCTAAAATATAGCGTAAATAACCAAAATCAGGCAACCAATAAAATAACCAATCCCACCATTTACCATTACGCTGTGTGATGTGATCAATGTCATCATGTAACTGATCTATCTGAAATTGCAAATCCTGACTATGGTCTGACAAGTTAAAACAACACATACCTTCAAACTCTTCACATCCATGATGGTGAATTAATAACAAATAATCTATAGTCGCTCTATTCTGTAAGACAGCTTTTCTGGTAAATTTGTAAATCTAATAATATATCTTCTAAGGCTCTACTGGTAGCATTTATTGATCTAGCTACAAGACAAGATAATCTCCCTACAGTCATAGCCGCATATGGGACTATGGCAGGAGATCCTACAATCGTAAGGGATAACCCTATAATTTCTGATTCAGTTAAAAGGTTTACATTATACTTATAGGGAAAATATATATTCTTGTACCGTGTTAGCCAGTAGATAAAAAAATATTTAGATTTGAGAGTCCTCAATGGTTGATACCTTTTAATGGCTAACTGAAAAGATGGTAACAAATTGCAAGCTTTCGAGACTACTCAGGTCTCTTCATCAGGCATAGTATACCACAAAATCTGAAGAGTCACATATTTATACACAATAAGACATACAAAAATTGCAAGAGATAAGACAGGTGAGGAAAAGCAGAGTTATTATGGAAGAGATAAACAGATCTGGCTATAAATATTTTAGCAGTTAATAGATAAAGAGTGTGAAGGTTTTATTGTCCTGCTATTAGGTCCAATGTTATGATGGCCTCACAAGTCTGAGGAGTAAATTCCTTAGTTGATGTAGAATGACATAAATCCATGCGACACATTCATTCCTGCTATGAAAGTGTTAAAGGTCACCATCAGTTTATATTCTGAAATTCTTCAGACCCCCAGCTGGACAATTGGTACATATAATTAAGTACACTACATTAGATGTGATACAGCTGAACGTGCCTGGGATCTTATAGTCCTGATGTGAATTGGGAATCTTTATCTTGTCTGTGGTCGTTATAAACGGACAGGTTTTATATTTTTTCTGGTTGCAAGGAAAGGTACCTGTAGCTGGAGGAGATGACAGGGAGCTTCTGACAATGATGCTTCTTAGATTTGGGGGGTTGCCTGAAACACAGAAGTGGGGGGTCTGGAAATATGGATTGTAATCGGGCATCTTTTTGTAGTAAAGGTTATAGTTTCCGTGCAGCTCTCCTTAGCGCCTCCAGATTTGGATTGTAGGTGATTACTAGAGGCAACCGGCTGCTTTCTTGTTTGGTTTGGTAATGTAGGAGATGATTCCTTGATATTCTGGTGGCTCTTGTAATCTGGTTCTCAATTGTTCTTTGATGGTAGCCCTGTTTCAAAAAGGTCTTTCTGAGGCCATCAAGGTGTTTGTCTCTATCCATCTGGTTGGAACATATCCGATTGTATCTGATGGCTTGGCTGTAAACAATAGAGTTTTTTATGTGTTTTGGATGGAAACTGTCCCATTTAAGGTATGTAGGACGGTCGATTGGTTCAAGGATGTCTCTATTTCATTGTTCTCTAGCTTGATGGTGGTGTCCAAAAAGTTAATTTCAGTACAGGAGTAGTTGAGTGTTAGGTTGATGGTGGGATGAAATTAATTAAAGTGTTCATGGAACGTCTTCAGTTGTTGCTCAGACCCCGTCCAGATGATTAAAATATCGTCAATGAAACGATAGTAGGCCAGAGTCCTGATGGGACATGAGGACAAAAAGTCACTTTCAAGCTTGGCCATGAAAAGATTTGCGTACTGTGGAGCCATTTTACTTCCCATCGCTGTACCAGTTTCCTGTAGATATATACTAGGAGGTCCCTGCTAAGCAGAGAAAAAAAGATGGCCACTAGAGTTCGTACAAATTCATAAAAATATCTTTATTGAAAATATAAATACCACATCAAAACAATTCGTATCGATGCACAAACAGACCACATCATGTGGACACAATGCTGGAGACCAAAACTATTGGATTAAAAAGTTACACCATAAAAACCATGTGACACAGCGGCCACAATTGGTGAGCCTACGTATAGTAGATGATTAAGGGGAGGTAATGAAAAAAATATATACATTTTATCTCCAATATATAAATGTTGCATGTAAATTTGTCAATAAAATATAGAGTATTTCATCCTCCCAATTTGTTTAAATCTAATTATGACATCCAGAATACTTATAAATTATGGTTATTAAAGAACATACCCCATATTCAAATGAATGGCATTGCTCAAACATATACCTAGATAGTCACTTGGCCACCAAACGAACCGCTGTTGGCGTCACCCCGACGCACGTTTCGGTAAGAACCTTTTTCAAGGGGTATTCATGCATACTGATCACCCACCCTAATATACCCTGTG